>NC_081351.1:7446419-7501358 GCF_029784015.1 Lycium ferocissimum
TTGGGGTTTGGGTATGCTACCCTTTTTGAGATGTACTGCATATGGGTATGAGGGCCCTGCCCCCGTCCTTTCTCAACTTTATTCCGAGTAAGGTCTAAGACAATTTATGTATAGTCGGATGATGTGGAACTTGCTTCTATTCTTTTGTGTACGGTATGTAGCGACCCTGGCGGCTTACCTTGTTCTTTCAACATGTTTATGTATATACAGATTGTTCAGAGTTCATGATGTCGCCTATTTATAAGATCAGTTTAAGCCATTTATGGGCTTTGATGTTCGGTAAGATTCGGATATGAGTAAAGGGGTGTTTGGTCGCTAGAGGTCAGACACTCATCATGACTCATTGGTTTGGGTCGTGATAATCGGACAGCGGGAATGGGTCCGCTATAGCGGTCTAGCTACTGCGGAAGCGGGTGACGGCCAGTGCAGTTCATTAAATATATTTTAAAAGCCCTAAGTCTTTCATTCAATAACACTCCGAAAATAGAGCTATTTGGAGAAGTTCAAGGTATTTCTTAGGGGAAATCATTGTGGTAAGTCTTTCCTTCTTCATTGCTATTCCATATTCCATTAACCATCTTAGGGAATCTCTAAAATCATGCTAGTTTCATTAAGAACTTGAGGATTAAAAAGAGGGTTTTATGGAGCTCTTTGTTCTAGACTATGAAACCTTGAATTATTGATTGGGTTAGCATTATTAAGCTTGGAATTGATGATTAGAAACTTTTATTGCATGATTCCTTTATGGAATTGGGAGTTAGTGTCTATACCTAAAATTGGGGGGTTTTCCTAGAATATGAATTTAAGCGATTTGTTAGTTCTTCTATCTTATAATTGATGGGAATTAATCACCTAGAGTATTAATTTCATGTTGAGATTCTTAGATCCCTAATTCCCTTTTTCTAGTTCATAAACCCCATTCCATGAGTTGGGATTTAGTTCTTGAATAGATGTAGGGTTTGAATAATGATTCTTCTTAATTCTAATTTCCTAATTCGGATATCTAGACTTTCATTATCACGAGGCATAAAGGAAGGGCAAGACTAAGGTTTGACTGTTGGAGATTTGTTGTTCGGCTTTCCAGGTAGGTTACGGTTTACCTTATGGTGAGACTTCGATTAACGAAGCATATGTTTAGATGATATTGTCAGAGAATGCATGTAAACTTTCGGATATGAAGTTGGGTTGGATATTGCCTTAGGTTGGGCCTTGTTGAATGATTTGGGGGCTAGCCACCCCGTTGCGTTGTTGAATTATCTTGTTCTATTTACTTAGTGGCTTGCTGCCACATTGAGACAATGGATATTGGTGATTAGTGATATATCATGATTATGATATTGCGGTACCTTGCTTTGATTTGATATTGAGATGAGAATTATGATTCTATTGTGGTTTATTGTGTTGCCTTATTATTGATATTACTCGTGTGCCATGTGTGGTACTATTTGGGATTGAATTGGTTATTTGATATTACATTGCATCGTATTCAAACTCATTTTCATGATACATTTATATTGCCTTGTTATGGTACTAAGGATGGAAAGTGAGAAGGAAATACAGATGCATTGAGACACATTTGCACTAGTCATCCCTGGGTTGTGTGTGGAGTGGCCGGTACTATTCTGAGGCTTATTGTATATCGAGTCATCTTTGGGCTGTGTGCGGAATAACTGATATGAGGCGTATTGGTTGGATAAAGAGTCATCTCTGGGTTGTGTGCGGAGTGACTGATACATGGACTTCGCAGGTCCCCATGGGTTGTGATGTCGAGATGTGATGTTCCATCGTTGGAGTACGTGTGTACGATGCATATGCATTGCATTCATCATTCATACATTATTGCATTGGATTGTACCTCTTGGTTTTTTGTGATATGGTTGTGATATGATTGTGATATACTGGTTCGGATTGGTTATACTGAGACTTGGCACAATTGGGTTTAGATGCGTGATATGGTTGTGATTGATGGATTTGGAGTTGATATACTAAGACTTGGAATATATTTCTATTGCATTTTATTATCTCTTTTATGTGCTGAGCGTGATTTGGATTATTGTTGGATTTGATATGGATTGTGTTGGGATCCTTGTATGTGCCCAAATGGGGACGGAATACTGTAGCCATAGTTTGTTCTTTGGTAATTATTCTAAAGCTTGGAACATTTAGGCTGAGATGCTATAGTATAGGTTGTGATTGGTTTTGTGGATACTTGTCTAGTAATGACTTGTACCTTACTATTTACGTGTTTATCTTACTTTATTGTCTTCATATACGTTAACTAATCTTATTCGGCCTATGATACCTATCAGTACTTGTTGTTTGTACTGACCTACACTTGCTGCATTCTTTTATGGATGGAGAGTACTTGCCAGGTTTCACTTCATCTCCTCGTGGCTGATTTCCGAGTTTACTGTGGAGTCCATTCAGGGTGAGCTTGATGACATTCGCTGCCCGAAGACTCGTCTTATTTGCCTATGTCTTACTTCCTATTCCGAGACATTTGTTCAGACTTTTATGTATTATTCAGACTTATAGTATTATTAGAGCTCTTGTATGACCAGACCATGATACTGGGGTTGGATTTCACTACTTCCGCACAGTTATATTATTATTACTTTTGAGACTTTTGTTATTTCAATTTTCTTCCGCTTTACTTATGTTAATCAATGTCTGGGATAAGGGTTCACCTACGAGGGTGGGAAATATAGGTGCCGCGCAACTTATTTACAATGGTTCATGACGATCACCAATATATTCCATTTTCTCATTTATCATCTTCAGTATCAAGTAATAATTCAATATCAATATACAGGTGAAATGAGAAAGTATGTCATGCATGATATCATCATCAATAGTAAATCATAATCAAGATTTCAACAGTATATCATCATAAGTATACATCACGAGTCCGGCCTAATCGAATTATCCTTACTTTCTCCGATGATAAATGACACAGCAAGAGATAAATGAATGCAAACACATATTACAACACAGCAAATAAGGCAACTAGCCTAAACACAATAACAAGGCGACAAGCCACAATTAACGGTGTCACGACCCAAATAGCCATGAGTGGAACCCACACTAATTCTCTCTTGGCCGAACCGTCTCCTTAACCAATTATCATTTAACAAATTAATTTTAATACATTCAAGGTTATAATAATAGTAATAATAACCAAACTGTCTAGTCATGCCATAAACAAATAAAGGTGGGGAAACCCTAACTATTACAACTCCAAAATCCGAAAGTCATCATACAAGGACTCTAAAACATAATTGTCTAAAGAATAGGAAACTGTAAATAATGTCTGGAATGAAAGTAGACATCAAAATAAGAAAGATCTTCAGGCGGCATGGCATGGATAGGAGCTCACCCTCGGATCTGATCAGGAACTGGCCTCAGGCTAAATATGAGGTCTGATCGAAGTCTCTGGCACACAATCTGCACTCAAATAAAAAGTGCAGCAAGGTAGCATCAATACAAATACTATTCTTGGTAGATATCGTAGGTCGGCTAAGATTAGTATCATGCATACGTTCATAAAATTAACAATAAAAAAGGCATAACAAGACATAACCAAATAATGTCCTCAATAGAAATCAGTCAACACAGGAATAAGATAAGTCCAGCCACAACGAGCAACACAAATAATATAAGCCCAATGCAATGCAATGCAACAATGATAGTATCTCAACCATTGTAACAACTCGCTTGGTTGTTATAGTCTTTTCGGCACTTTATGACCTTCCCCTAGCTTGTTAGCTCACTTTTGACCCTAGGTGACCATTGACACACTTCCCGAGGTGTTCGGGGTTGATTTGGGTAACTTTTAGGAAAATTTGACTTTAAGCGAAAAAAAAGTTGACTCAAAGCTAACTTTTGGATAAACAGACCTTTTCGAAAATCCATCAATTCCGAGAGGTCAAGATGGTCATTTAGAACATGTGTGCATATCTGGTTCAGTTCCCAATGCACTCGGGTGCATTTTGGGACTTGGGTAGAGAAGTTGGAAGTGAGGTATCGGGGGTTGACTCGGTCAATGAGACCTCCGTTGGGAATTCCGAGGCCACGAGTGCATTCGTAGCGTGTTTGTCACAACCCAAATTATCAATCGTGCGGGCACCTACCTTATTATCACTAGTAGGCGAACTTAAATCATTTATACTCTAACAATCAATAACTAAGTGAATGAATAAATAGTCTGACCAAATGTTAAATAATAAATAATATAAGTGCGGAAGTCTTAACTATTACACCCCCAAAATCTGAAAGTCATCGTACAAGCACTCTAACTAATAATATCTAAAGAATGAAATATATGTCAAATATAATAATAAATAATGTTTGGAATTTAAAGTAGACAATTGGAAAGAGAGATCTTCAGGTGGCATGGCATGGGTAGAAACTCACTCTCGGACCTGATCGAGCAAACTAGCTTCAAGTTAGAGATGTAGTCTGGATGAAACCTCTGGAACACAATCTGCACTAAAAAAGGGTTCAGCAAAGTAGTATCAGTACAAACACTATGTATCAGTAAGCATCATAGGCTGACTAAGTTAGTTCACATATATAAGCATAAAATCAACAAGATAAACAAATAGGCACTTAAATCCAAGCCACAGAATATCCCATAACAGAGTCACAGCCTAAGATGAACCTTCTAAAACCACAAGTTTATCAAGTCTCAAAAATCTCACCTGATAATAACAAGTCCAAGTTTCGTCCCTAGGTAGAGTCACAAATCCACAATTTAACTCAGTTAATGGTCATATTTATATCACCATAGGTATTCAACATCCATACCAAAATCAGAACCAAACGAGCATATCATAATGTAGAATAAAATGTAATGATGTACAATGCAAAATATGATGAAGTGCATGCAATGCAATGCACTGGCCAAATACCTCACTCCTCAGTCACTCATCACTCGTGTACATACATGCTTTGGTGTCTTTGCCCAATAGTCATGACCTGTAGGGGACCCATGGTGTCCATGTACCACTCGTTCTGGAACGAACCTCGGACCACGAGCTCACAACTTGGCCACATCCTCACCCCCAATCAAATGTTTCTTTTCTATATATATATATATATATATATATATATATATATATATATATATATATATATATATATATATATATATATATATATATATACCACTCGTTCCAGAACGAACCTCGAACCACAAGCTCATTACTAGGCCACATCCTCACCCCCGATCAAATGTGCCTTTTCACATAACTTTCAATGATCGATTATCAAGTAGTATATCATTTTCATCAAGATGATCATATTAACTTCTCACCACAATTGTCTTCAAATAGTATCACAAGTTCAACAAGAAGATTATATTAACTTCTTCACTAATTTCACATCATAAGGTATGTCTCCACGTATTCCAGTTCATTAGTATGTACGGACGATGAACAATTAGCAATATCAATGTCAAACACAAGGCATCATGCCACAAGTCTTTCATGAATCGTTACCGAACCATTTCCATCATGTATGGGTGTATGAATGCGTAAATGAGTGTAAGCATGGTAAATCAATGCAAACCAATAAAGCAAAAGTGAAGGTACAAGTCACAAATCCACAAGTCATATCAAGACTTAGATAAACTCAACCATGAAATGAATCATACAAACCATCTCAACCAACATAAGAGTCTATGTCCCTCTTTACCTCCACATATAGCAAGTATGCCTCACAACTAAGTCTTGTATCACCAAGATGCTCTATTTTTCTATATATTATCATCAACAGTAAATCATTCATCAAGTTTTCATCTATGTAGTGTCGTAAGTTTATATCACAAATCAAGTCTAAACTTATTATCCTTCCTTTCTCCGATGATATGTGTCACAATAATAGAGAATTGAGTACAACACAACAATATGGGTAATAAGCCTAATCATAATAACAGGGCAACGAGCCACTATTAACAACAATCAAACTAATAGAAATCTATCCCGAATCACCACAGTATGAATACAACTGCACCTCATATTTCAGTACATAAAGAAATGACGACGAGCCCACAAAATCAGAAGTCATACCAGCCTAGCTAATATCTAACCAAAACACATGTCTGAAGACCTAATCATGCTTTCTCCCGTCAATTCTACACAATACATACGTTTCACTAATCAAAGTCTAATTAAAGTAAGCCGTAACCTACCTCAAATACAGAACAGGAGCCACAAACTACTCCACACGAGCCTTCTATTTTGGAAGCACCTCAGAAAGGTCAAAGTCTAATAATATGATGCTAAGTAAGCAACAAACAATGTATTTAAACAAGAACAACAAATTTGGGGAAGAAAACCCACTTAATTCTACCCTTTTCAATGGATGAAACCATCCTTTAATGGTGAATTTATGATAACTTCTATCTCTACAATCATTAACCTTCAATTCATGGGTTTCTAATCAATTTTACCCTTTCAAACAGATTTTAGGACAAAGTTCCCTTTTTTATTAGAACCCTAAGTCTCAACATGCAATTTCAACCATAAAAAAAATCAAATTTCCTTCCTAGAAAGTGATGATCTAATCTCCTAGATGCTTAATCAACAACAAAATCAATAACCGATCAATTATTTAAGGGTTTACTAATTCTAGAGTTTTAGGATTTTCACCCACCATTGATGGACCTTAAACTAATCATGGAACTTGAAGAAGAAAGGGAAAGGAACAAATAAGGGTGGGACTTACCCTCTAAGATGCTTTTACCAATGAATGGAATGAAGTTCACCTCTTTCTTTCTTGAAAACTGACTTTGGGGTCTTGTGGGTAGCGGCTCGGAGTTGGAATATAAAAAGAGGTTACTCTGCCCCAGTCGGTCGCTGCAACGGTCAGTAGGTTGCTGTAGCGGACCCGTTATAGCGGCCATGGATCCGCTACGTACGGACCTGCTAGAACAGCCTGAACAAAAATGGTCATAACTCCTTCATACGGAGGCGAAACGCGACGATTCTTTTTGCAACGGCTTTGTAATTACGATACGGATCTGATAGTTCAAACCTCAAACAAAACAAAGGTCTTTTGATCAATGTGGATCCCGTTCTATCCAAAGACCTACGGCGAAAACATCAAATACGAGCGTGACAAAACCCTAACCCATCTGGAACTCTTTGGAGCCTCACCAAAACTTGTGGACAAGTTCGAAATCATCATATTAAGTTGTTGGAACTTCCAAAACATTGACACGGGGTCATCCAAACCCGATGTTTACCCTGGTCAACTCTAACTTGTTAACTTAACTAGCTTCTCCATCAATGACTCAATTTACACTCGAACCTTGCGAGAATCAACCCAATGACTTCAATAAGTCATAGATGATGCTAACGGGACTTAGGGAAGGGTTAACAAGGGTAAATGGGTCAAAAACACTATAGCGATCAGGCGAGTCATTACATCAGATACCAATTTACCAATCGTTCGTCCTCAAATGAAGAAGGGGAGTAAGAAGGGCATACACGATAACCCAAGAACATGCCTCAAAACAGGACAAACCTTTAATTATAGACACAATTATAGCCCACTCTAAACCGATAAAATATTCTAATTCCGCTAACCTATCTTTCACCCTTAGAGCCGTTCTTAACATCACGGTTTCCTAGAACGCGTAAACACGCACCACAAGCCTAAAATGAATCACTGTCCTAACACCCATCTGGGGCGACTAATTCTAGTCACTTATATTCTAAAAATGCTTACTCAATCTATCCGATTAGTAATCCCATCTTGAACCCACTACCACGAATATGACCTCATCTCGAAAATATAACCCTAACCTTCACATTATAGAATTTCCATAAACCCTCTCTTTAACCCACACTAACTCATCTAAAATATAACTGTTACAAACCTTCCAGAAATTTAATCATACAAAAGATTTTTCTTAAGGATCATAACTCGACCGCATTAAATTGCTTCTCAAGAGCTAGTCTTTACTATCACGAACCCTCACGAAAATATGTCATATCACTTAGTTCATTGTGTAGATTCCTTTCCTTAAGCGTACTAATGATCACACCTTGTCCAAAATATGTAAGACAAAAAACCCACAACCTATACTAACCTAAGTAATCCCGATTTCTAATCAAATCACAATCATCGTTATCATCTAATTATTTCTCGAACCCCCTTAATAGGATACCACAAATCACAAGTCTTGCAAACTAACCGAGTCAATCCTGGAGATAGTAACATGCCAACCACTCTACACTCTAGAGTTCCGTTAGCTCACTCAACTCTAAACCGAAAACTTTCTAAATCCAGCCTACCACATATATCGTCCTATTACTGCTTTAACGTATATCTACTAAGGTGCCTTTGCTCGAATCCCCTTAATCTAAATTTTCAAAATGCTACTAACAACTCGAGTTGACTCAACATTCATCAATCAATTGACCACTACGATGCCTTACTTGTCTAACCGAACACCAACTTAACCATTCAATATTCGATTATCCATTTTTATGCGATTAACTAATCGAGTAGTAACACCACATTTTTCCAAACAACCAAATAGGAACTAGCCGAACTTACACAATAGGTACAAAGCTCTCAAAAATCCCCCAAGTATGCTTAGAGAATGATGGAAGGAATGACAAGGGTTTTTAACTTAGGAAGTACGAAAAAAACTGCTCGCCCTCCAATTTACACCAACAACAATTCCAACAATACCGGACATTAACTTCAAAAAATTTCCGTACTTGAAAATGACGAGTAGAACGATGAAGAGCTTGAGTATATGATGTGTCGTTAAGTCGGGAATGGCCATCATGAATTTTGTGGAAATAATAAAGTTGTGAAAATTGCGGCCAATATTAACACAAATACAAAGTGATTTACGGACCGTATAGTGCGATATATTTACTCCTCCACCTTGAAAAAATCTCAAGTTTACAAAAGCCTTGAAATGGTTAAATGCGACCCAACTATACGGCCGGGACCGGAATTTGAGGAATTATACCGTAAACCGAGGTCGTAAGCTGCCGTGTCCTTCAGAAACTTTCTGTTTTTCTTAAGCTTAAACACGTGCATGGAGGAACGGACCGTAATTTACGGTCCGTAAACCGTTTTTACGACCACCCCATCCCGACAATAATTCATTAAAGACCGGATTTTGGGATTTTTAAAAACCGACTTAAGCTCATTTCATACTTCATTTTTCTTCAAGGCACTTCAAGAAACCTCAGAGAGTTCCAAACATTTCACTTGAGAAATCCCTAGAAATCCAGGATCAATAACAAGAAATCAAGAGAATCAAAACAGGAAACCCATTAAAAGTCTTCCACAACTTGTCAAGAAATCCCAACTTAAGAGTTGAACTAGGGTTTTGGTGCTAAATACGGTGAATCACCACTCCAAGCTTATTCCTCCATCATTTAAGGTAAGTTTCATTAACTTTACATGCTATTTGAAGTATTATTGAGCTAAGATTCATGGATTGTAGAAGAGTACAACAAATGGGTCATTAAATGGATGAATAATGCCATTAGTGATTAGTAGTGGATTGAATCGTGGAAACGAATTTTAGGACAAAGTTCCCTTTTTTATTAGAACGTTGAGGATATAAATATGTTATAAATGACCTATAGAACATGAAATGAGCATTGGATACGAAAGAATACGACGATGGATTTTAGTCATGATTATGGGAATTTGAAGTGAATTATTAAATACGAATCATATGAATGAATGACGGTTGTTGTTAGTGGTATCATGATGATCATTATGAATGTTGGGAGTTAATATGGAATATGGCGGAAGGTAGTATAAACAAAGGGAATGGAACAAATTCCTATAGCCTTAGTAAGTACGTTTTCATGAGGTTATATAGCTAATGTTGATACGAATTCCATTGAAGGTGAACGAGAGCATTAAAGGAGAACGAGAAGTCGATAGAATAAGCTAAACGACAAAGGTATGTGAGCTAATCCCCTCCTTCTAAGGCATGAGTCCTATGGCATGAATTTCCTCTTTTTACTATGAATGTTCCATCTCCAAGAAAGTTAAGAGTCAAAATCTCATGAATAGCTATACGAGATAAGAAATATGAGATGAATACGAAAATGATGATAGCAAGCTAAAGTCTAGAAATGCTATAGCCTATGATATGATGCCTCTAAGAAGCTAATGATGACATTTATGTAATTTAATGATATTGATTATTACACCGCGCCTATATGGTCAAAGACCTACGTTATGCATTTATGATAAGATATGGTAGCAAAACCCTAAGCCACGATACGCCCGGAAATGAACGATAGTGATGGTAAGTACGATGGAACCATGATATGCTTATAAGACGATTCATAATCATAAATCTATAAGATGTAAGATAATGAGTATATGGTATGTAGGCACTCTATATGTTGATGACGCTAGAGTAAAACAAAGCCAATTTACACTGACTATGAAATGAGTGATAGCAATGAGCACATGATGCATGTACGATATGAGATATATGTGATGTGGTCGAGGGTAAATGGGCCAAATACGATATAGCTTTAGCCATGAGGCATCGAATACGGATAATGATAAAATGCGTATAAATAAATAAATGCGACATGATGATAAGTTTATGCATGTGTTATGATGAATGCGGGATGATGACTAGCTTTGTTAAGGTCATGATACCCCTATGTGATGTATATGTATATATGTATGTATCGAGCCGCTAACCTATCTTGTACCATTAAGTCTATCGAACAAGAGGGCCGAGTACGGATCGCGTAAACATCGAGCCCAAGAGGGCCGAAACGAATGCCATCAAGACTATCGAGCCCGGGGGCCGAGTCACGTATATTCTAAAATCGAGCCAAGAGGGCCGATTAGTAATACGATCCTATCGAGCCACTAGGAGCCATGAATGATATGACCTATATGAATACGAGTATGCTACATGTATGGTACCGTTATGAATGCGATTATGTTATATGTATGATGCTTATATGAGCACGACGATGCATCTACGTATGATATCTATATAAGTATGATTATGTTAACCACACATTATACCATATGCATCACATTCATGTGAGTACGAATGAGATAAGTCTATGACATCTTTACGAGCCCTCACGAAATGCTATGTCATATGACTTAGTTCATTTTGTACGGATATGCTAATACCATGTAAGTGCCGAGTAAGGGCTATGTATATGCAAAATACGTGAACGACATGAAACAAGTGAATAGATATGAAAGGTAAGTAAGTAAAAGATATGAATGTATGTACACGAGCACGAAATAGAACATGGAACGTCCCTACGGAAAGCGAGGTAAGTACTATGAAGAGAATGTAATGTCTTCCAAAGATGTCATTTCATATATATTACCGTTATGTTTCTCCATCTTTCTTGCTCACTTTACTACTCGGTACAATATTTCTAAATCGACGTCCTTCTCTTTGGACGCCTATTCATGCCCAACGTAGACAAGGAGACGGTGCGGTTGCTCGAATCCCCTTAAGCCCTCCTTTATTCAAAGGTGCTATTTTGAGACATGATTTTGTATACATGTATTTCGGGCACGGCGGGGTCTGTCCCGCCCATGTGTCTAGTATTTCACCCTTAACCGTAGATACGTATGTGTGGGTAGTATGGTCCCATAGTCATTAGGTAAATGAAAGCCTATGTATATTATTATTATTTTGATAGCCCAAAGGGCCTACGTTATATAAGTAAACATGTTCTATAAAAAGTCGTTTTCTATATTATAAATGACAAGAAAATGAATAAAGACAAAGTTAACTTAGAGAATGAATGGTGCTCGGTGGTCGGCCTCGGGTATCCGTCGCGGCAAATAGGTCGGGTCGTGACACCCCCGTCACACACGACTACCGGCGTCGGCGACCTGTGCCTTGCTATGGCTGACTCGGCTGGTTGTGGGAGCCGCTTCCGTTCGCCCGCCAATGTGCTCGGTTTTCCACTAAGTTTTCACTTCCCATCCCAACTATTCATCTGAGGCCTTACAACTACAAACTAAACATGCAGGTCAATGTAAAAACGTACTACGGACTCACCCATGACCTTGGAATTCCCAGCAGAGGTCTAATTTATCATGTCACCGCCTAGCGGTCACTATACTTTTGCCAAATCTGAAGACCCCTACCTAACTTACACTCGTGCCACACCCCATCATACACTCCAACGAAGGGTTAAACTTATGCCCCCAAACTAATCATGTCACCAACATATCATTCTTGTTTAAGATGTAAAAACACTTATGCAACTTTCGAGCAACGCAACACTGAAAACATGGAGACCAGGTAACCCTTCGTACTATCTCTCCCATTTTGCAAGAAAACCCACACAATGAATGAGTCTCAACCACCATTCTACATAATGGAAACCTCAAATCATAATTGAATACTGAACTTAGTCACGTGTCTGAATCGGGAAGACATATCTGGTACCATATCAAGTCTGTCGTAACAAAACCGCTCGCATAAGAGTTTAGGAAAGGGGTTTCCACCATTCGTGGAAGAATAAGACAAGGAAGTGCAGATACCAATTGGAATCGTCTAGATACCAATTTGAATGAAGTAGCACGAAAGAATGAAAGAAGTGAAAGTTTCCTAAATGTCCCATAGCCTCTCGCAGATAGGTACGAAGCTCTTCGTACTGATCCGCAAGACTCTACTAGACACGTCCTTGTACAACGAGATTCACGAACCTATGCTCTGATACCAACTGTCACGACCCAAATTACCGATCGTGCGGGCACCTACCTTATTATCACTAGCAGGCGAACCCTTACCCGTTAACCCATTAATTACTAGCCAATTTCAACTTTTTTAATCATTTATACTCTAATAATCAATAACTAAGTGAATGAATAAATAGTCTGACCAATTCTTAAATAATAAATAATATAAGTGCGGAAGTCTTAACTATTACACCCCTAAAATCTGAAAGTCATCGTACAAGGACTCCAACCAAAAATGTCTAAAGAATGAAATATATGTCAAATATAATAATAAATAATGTCTGGAATTTAAAGTAGACATTTGGAAAGAGAGATCTTCAGGTGGAATGGCATGAGTGGAAGCTCCCCCTCGGACCTGATTGAGCAAACTAGCTTCAAGTTAGAGATGTAGTCTGGATGAAACCTCTAGAACACAATTTGCACTCAAAAAGGGTGCAGCAAGGTAGTATCAGTACAAACACTATGTACCAGTAAGCATCATAGGCCGACTAAGTTAGTTCACATATATAAGCATAAAATCAACAAGATAAACAAATAGGCACTTAATACTCAAATCCAAGTCACAAAATATCCCATAACAGAGTCACAGCCTAAGATGAAGCTTCTAAAACCACAAGTCTGTCAAGTCTCAATAATCTCACCTGATAATCACAAGTCTAAGTTCCGTCCCTAGGTAGAGTCACGAATCCACAATTTAACTCAGTCAATGGTCATATTTATATCACCATAGACATTCAACATCCAAACCAAAATCAGAACCAAACGAGCATATCATAATGCAGAATAAAATGTAATGATATAATGCAAAATATGATGAAGTGCATGCAATGCACTAGCTAAATACCTCACTCCTCAATCACTCATCACTCTTGTACACACATGCTTTGGTGTCTTTGCCCAACAGTCATGACCTGCAGAGGACCCATGGTGACCATGTAGCACTCATTTCGGAATGAACCTCGGACCACGAGCTCACAACTAAGCCATATCCTCACCCCCGGTCAAATGTGACTTTTCATATATATATATATATATATATATATACCACACGTTTCGGAATGAATCTCGGATCACGAGCTCATAGCTAGGCCACAT
This sequence comes from Lycium ferocissimum, assembly GCF_029784015.1. Classification (NCBI taxonomy): domain Eukaryota; kingdom Viridiplantae; phylum Streptophyta; class Magnoliopsida; order Solanales; family Solanaceae; genus Lycium; species Lycium ferocissimum. The sequence continues at coordinate 7,460,250 of NC_081351.1, forward strand.
CCTCACGCCTTTTCATATATATATATATATATATATATATATATATATATATATATATATATATTATATATATATATATATATATATATGTATATATATATTACTTTCAATGTCACATCACTTTCAATGATCGATTATCAAGTAGTATATAATTTTCATCAAAAAGATCATATTAACTTCTCACCACAATTGTCATCAAATAGTATCACAAGTTCAACAAGAAGATTATATTAACTTCTTCACTAATTTCACAACACAATGTATATCTCCACGTATTCCAGTTCATTAGTATGTATGGACTAAGAACAATTAGCAATATCAATGTCAAACACAAGGCATCATGCCACAAGTGTTTCATAAATCATTACCGAACCATTTCCATCATGTATAGGTGTATGAATGCATATATGAGTGTAAGCATGGTAAATCAATGCAAACCAATAAAGCAAAAGTGAAGGTACAAGTCACAAATCCACAAGTCATATCAAGACTTAGATCAACTCAACCATGAAGTGAATCATACAAACCATCTCAACTAACATAAGAGTCTATGTCCCTCTTTACCTCCACGCCTCACAACTAAGTCTTGTATCACCAAGATGCTCCATTTTTCTATATATTATCATCAACAGTAAATCATGCATCAAGTATTGTCATAAGTTTATATCACAAATCAAGTCTAAACATATTATCCTTCCTTTCTCCGATGATATGTGTCACAATTAGAGAGAATTAAGTACAATACGACAATTTGGGTAATAAGTCTAATCACAATAATAAGGCAACGAGCCACCATCAACAACAATCAAACTAATAGAAATCTATCCCGAATCACTACAGTATGAATACAACTACACCTCATAGTTCAATACATAAAGAAATGACGACGAGCCCACAAAATCAGAAGTCATACCAACCTAGCTAATATCCAACCAAAACACATGTCTAAAGACCTAATCATACCCTCTCCCATCAATTCTACATAATAAATACATTTCACTAATCAAAGTCTAACTAAAGTAAGCCGTAACCTACTCGAATACAAAACAGAAGCCACGAACTACTCCACACGAGCCTTTTATTTTGGAAGCGCCTCAGAAAGGTCAAAGTCTAATAATATGATGCTAAGTAAGCAACAAACCATGTATTTAAACAAGAATAACGAATTTGGGGAAGAAAACCCACTTATTTCTACCCTTTTCAATGGATGAAACCCTCCTTTAATGGTGAATTTATGATAACTTCTATCTCTACTATCATTAACCTTCAATTCATGGGTTTCTAATCAATTTTACTCTTTTCAAACAGATTTTGGGAAAAAGTTCCCATTTTTATTAGAACCCTAAGTCTCAACATGCAATTTCAACCATAAGAAATCAAATTCCCTTCCTAAAAAGTGATAATCTATACTGCTAGATGATTAATCAACAATAAAATCAATAACCCACCAATTATTTAAGGGTTTACTAATTCTAGGGTTCTAGGATTTTCACCTACCATTGATGGACCTTAAACTAATCATGGAACTTGAAGAAGAAAGGGAAAGGAACAAATAAGGGTGAGGACTTACCCTCCAAGATGCTTTCACCAATAAATGGAATGAAGTTCACCTATTAGATTATCAAAAAAAGAAGTTTGCCTCTTTCTCTCTTGAAAACTGACTTTGGGGTCTTATGGATAATGGTTCGGAGTTGGAATATAAAATAAGGGTATTCTGCCCCCGTCGGTCAGTAGGTTCGTTGCAGCAGACCCGCTATTGCGATGGATACGCACTGGCGGACCCTGGAACTTAACGAACGAAAATGGTCATAACTCCCTCATACGGAGTCAAAACGCGACGATTCTTTTTGCTATGGTTTTGTAATTACGTTATGGATCTAATGGTTCAAACCTCACACACAAAAAAAGGTTTTTTGATCAATGCTGATCCCTTTCTAGCCAAAGACCTACGGCAAAAATATCGAATACGAGCACGACAAAACCCAAACCCGTCTTGAACTTTTCGGAATCTCATCAAAACTTGTGGACAAGTTCAAAATTATCATATTAACTCATTGGAACTTCTAAAACATTGACACGGGTCATCCTAAATCGACGTTTACCGTGTTCAACTCTAACTCGTTAACTTAATTAGCTTCTCCATCAATGACTCAATTTACACTCGAACCTTGCGGAAACCAATCCAATGATTTCATGAAGTTATAGATCATGCTAACGGGACTTGGGGAAGGGTCAATAAGGGTAAATGGGTCAAAAACACTATAACGACCAGGCGGGTCGTTATAGTGTTTTTGTGTGTGTTCGTGTATGTGATTTGTGAGCAGATGGCCTCGGGTATTGGTCAAGATTTCAAATTGAGATTGTGAATATTTTGGGAAAAATCTAGTGCTGGTGCCTACTTTAGCGGCACCCTTACTGCCTCAGCAGTACCGTCTTAGCGGGTAGATGGGCCGCCACAGCGGCAAAGTGCATTTGAGGGCTGACCGTCATGGCGGTTTAAGTGACCGTCTAGGCGATATTGCTGTAACGGTCCTACTACCATAGAAGTGGTATCAGACTGGTTATTTCATTAATTGTGTATTAAGAGCCCTAAGTCTCTCATTCTTTATTATTTCTATGTAAGAGTTTTAGGAGCTGTTCAAGGATATTCTTGGGAGAAATTCTTAGTGGTAAGTTCTTCTAATTCCTTTACTATTCCATTGTCCTTAATCACCATAAAATCCCTTTATCTTGTTGGTTCATTAAGTGGTTAAAGATTTAAAAGAGGGTTCCATGAGTTCTTCCTTCTAAGCTTCTAAATCATGATTTGTTGGTTGGATTAGCTCTATTAAGCATGGAATTGATGACTAGAACCTATAATTGGAGATTCTTCCTAATTAGTGGCTAAATTCATAGAATTGAAAGTTAGGGTTTATACCCAAATTTGGGGGGTTTTGCCTAGAATCTGAAATTGAGTGAATTGTTGATTATTCTAGATTGCTATTGATGGGAATTGATCACCTAGAGCTTTAATTTCATGTTGGAACCTCTAGATTCCTAATTTCACCCTTCTAGTTCATAAACCCTATTCCATAGGTTAGGGATTTGGGTCTTGAATAGAAGTAGGGTTCGTTTGATGTTTTTCTTGATTCAAATGTGCCTAGACTTTCTTTATCTCGAGGTACAAAGGAAAGAGAAGTCTAAGGAGTGATTGTTGGTGATATTGTTGTTCGACCTTCCAGGTAGGTTACAGTTTACCCTATGGTGAGACTTCATTTAGCGAAGCATATATTTAGACGATATTGTTAGAGAAAGTATGTAAACCTTTGGGTATGAAGTTGGGTTGAATTTTGTCTTAGGTTGGGCCCTGTTGTGTGATTGGGGTTAGCCACCCCGTTGTGTTGTGACTTATCTTGTTCTACTATTATTGGCTTGATGCCACGTGGAGATAGTAGATATTGGAGACTATATATTGATTTATCTTGATCATGATATTGTAGTATCTTACTTGTTGACGTTTGATATAAGGATAGTGTTCTATTATGGTTTATTGTGTAGCCTTTTCATGATATTGTTGGTGTGCCCATTCGTGGTACTTGTGATATTGATGTAATTATTAGCATTGAACTCATACATTGCACGCATTCTCATCCTTCATGATATAATATTGATACATTGATGATACTTGAGAAAACACTGTTATGACCTGGGCTCAGTTGGATGAGAGTGTTGTGAGGATTGATGTCCGATGGTTGTCCCGAAATCGAGGATGTGTGTAGCGATTGCAGAGGTTGTTGCCGGAATCGTGAGGTAGCGGTTGTCGTGGGTCCCCCATGGGTTGTGCTACCGAGATCTGATATTCCATCATCGGAGTGCATGCGTACACAGCATATGCATTGCATTCACATTTCATACATTATTGCATTGCATTGGACTATAGCTTCTATCGTGATTTTCTTGTGATGTATTTGTGATAATACAGATTCGGACTGAGTAATTGAGACTTGACACAATTGGGTTTAGATGCTAAACATAAGTGATGACGTGTACTTGGATTCTGGCTCGTGTTTGACTTATACCTTGTTGATTTACCTATTTATCTTACTTTATTGACTTGATATGTGTTAGCTAAACTTAGTCGGCCTATGATACCTACCACTACTTGTTGTTTGTATTGACCTGCACTTGCTGCATTCTTTTATGAATGCAGAGTTCCAGGTAGGATCGGCCTCTGCTTCTCGTGGCTAATAGTAGTGCGAGAGTTGCTGCTTAATATCTTACAGGGTGAGCACGGGGACGTCTACCGCCTTAGAGATTCTTCCTTTATTTTATGTCTTACTTGATATTCCGAGACATATTCATACTATTGATGTATTATTGATATTTCTAGACTCATAGATTCTAGTTAGTTACTCTTGTATGACTAGACAGATTTCTGGGGTGATTTGATGTATTTCCGCATATTCTATCTACTATTATGTCAGACTTCCCTATTTCTATCTCTTTCGCTTATTTATTTATTTATCATTTCATGCTTTTGAGATTGTTGAGATAAGGGTTCTCCTACCGAGGTGGCAAAGGTAGGTGCCCGCGTGACTTAGCTATATTAGGTCGTGACAACTGTGTACGCACATGCTAAATGGTAATGTTTTCCCAAATAGCCATGACCTACAGGGGACCCATAGTGTCCATGTACCACTCGCTTCGGAACTGACCTCGGATCACGAGCCCATAACTAGGCCAATTCCTTACCCCCTGTCAAATGTGCCTTTATATGTATATTTCTGTATTTTATCGTAATATGCATCTCAGCGTATTTCCAGCCCAACAGTCAATATGGAATATGATCAGCCATCAATATCATGTCAAGAAATACAAGGCATCAAGCCACAAGTCATATTGAGACTCAAGTAAATCAAATCATCAACAGCATGAATATGTAGTCATCTCAATCAACAAGAAAAGTATATATGAGCTCCTTCCTCCTCGGGTTTTCAGTACACAAAATAATGGTGACAAGCCCACATAATCAATCAATCAATCAGTACCAACCCAACAATTTCCAACCAAACTTCATGTCCGAAGACCTATATATGCTTTCTCCCATCAATTCTATCACATATACATTCAACTAATCAAAGTCTAGCTCAAGTAACTGTAACCTACCTCAAATGCAAAACTAGAACAAGACAAGTTACTCCGCAAGAGATTTTCCCTTACGCAAAGCTTCAGAATGTCCAAAGTCTAGCAATATATCGCTAAGTGAGTAATGGATCATTTACTCTAACAAGAACAACAATTGGGAAAGAAAACCCAATTACTTCTACCCTTTCCAAATGGTGAAACCATCATTTAGTCATGAACTTATCATAATTTCAATCCCAACAATCATACTATTCCAATTCATGGGTTTCTAATCGATTCAACACCTTTCATGAAGTTTTTATGCTAAAGTTCTCTTTTTTATTAGAACCATAAGTCTCAATATACAATTTCCACCATAAGTAATCAATTCTCATCCTAGAAAGTGATACTCTACACTCCTAGATGAATAAACAATGATAAAATCAACAACCTATTCATTATTCAAGAGTTTGCTAATTCTAGGGTTCTAATCTTTCATTCACCATTAGAGGACCTTAAACTAATCATGGAACTTAGAGATGATAATGGAATAAACAACAAAGGGGTTAAGTCTTACCTTCAAAGAGGAGTTTCCCCCTAGCCTTAGAAAATTTCCTCTCCCCCTAGCCTTAGAAAATCGCCTCTCCCCTTGGCCTTAAAAAATCGTCTCTCACTTTCTTGGGAACTCTTTTGGTGTTATATGGGGAATGGCTTCAAAATTTGCAATATGAAAGTCAATTTCTGCCTCCCGTCGACCACTGCAGCGGTCATCGCTCCCCTGCAGCGGTCTCGTTGTAGCGAAAAACCCCACCGCTACGGCGGACCTCATTAAACCCCAAACCTCACGGCTGCGACCCGCGACCCGCGGCGGCGGACTCGCTGCAGTGGTCACATCCGACCAGTGAGCTTTGGTTTTTCACTAGTTTTTCACCCAAAATCCAACATCAATTTGAGGCCCTATAGACGCAAATCAAAGATGCAGCTCAATGTAAAAACATTCGACCGACTCACCCGTGACCTTGGAATTCCCAACGGAGGCCAAATTTACTAAGTTACCCCCCAACGAAAATAAGTCAAGTTTTCAAAGAAGTACACAAATACAATCAAAGACCTTTATTTCAGAATTCTAGCTCCTTAAGTTATCACTAGTCTCGCTCTTAGTCTCAGGAAGGATCTAGCAGGGGTAAAAAGGTCAAAATGCCCAAAACAACCTAGCGGGTCATTACAAACAGCAACCAACCTACTTGAATTCCATCCCAACTCCATACTCGAAGGCTTAGAATGCTTTCACCATCAATATCTAACTGCCACAAATGTTTCACTAATTAGAGTCTAACCGAAAGGTAAGCCGTAACCTACTTGGTAGTTGAGCAGGAGCCACGAACAATCACACTTTGCCTTTCCCTTTCGTAGCACCTCCAAATAATCACAGTCTATTCATAATTGAGTTCTAAATCAGAAATAAGGAAGAACAACACCCATATTGCTATATTCAACTTTCGAATAAAAAAAGGGGAAAACGGGCCCACAAAGGTAAAATGACTATTTTGAAAGTGAAACATGCAACTCAACGTTCTAGGAGTTCAATCCTATCAATCATTTGCTAAAGTAACTCAAGAATGGGTCGATCTCGTTATTTAAGTGAAAACCCCCCAATTTGGGTATAAACCCTCACTTTCCAACATTCAATTTCATCAACATTAATGGAAGATTCAAGCTTATTACTTATTATCTCATCAAATTCCATGATTTAAAGAAGTTAAATCAACTAACCAATCCCATTTTGAATGACTAAAGCTCCATTAGTGAAGAAACCATTAGACCCATCTTTATTGCTTAGGTTTTATAGACTTCCGGAGTGGGTTAAAGCTTATGAAAGATAAAGGATAAAGGCTAAGGTTAGGAAACTTACCCACAAGAAGAAACCAGCCAAAATCACCTCAAATCGCCTCTAAAGTTGCTTAGGATCAATAAATGAAGTGATAGAAAAGAAGAGTTTTAACAAAGGCATTAAATAGGATTTTGTCTGCGTCATCCACTGCAGCAGCCACGAGTCCGCTATAGTAGGCCCGCTGCAGCGGTCACACCTTGTCTATGGCGAGTCCGCCAAAGCGGATACCCGTCCGCTGTGGCGACTCAACACAAGTCCCACTAGCCTGCTATAGTGGTTGGTCCTTCGCCAGGGCGGGACCGCTATCGCGAGCCTGGTGCCACTACGGCGGACACCAGACACCAGAAACTTTCTGGTCTTTCACAATCCCAAATCCCAAAATTCGACAATCACCCGAGACCTCCTAGATACAAACCAGACATGCATTCAAACACAAAAACATGCTACGGACTCACTCGCGTTCTCAGAATTCTCAGCAGAGGTCTTTTTGACCAGATCAACACCCAATGGTCAAATATTAACTTTCCAGTTAATGACCCAAAACACTCCCAAGTGCCTTGGGAACCAAACCGAACATCCCACCAAGTCACTATCGATCATTTGGACCTCTCGGAATCAACGGATTTTCGAAAAAGGTTTGTTCTCTCAAAAGTCAACTATTTGCCAAACATTTTTCACTTTAAGGCTCTACCTCACAAAAGTCATCATAAATCTCGCCGGATCATCTCAGGAACTGTACCACCCATCCCCGCAGGTCAAAAATGTACTGAAAAGGCTCGGGTAAGTGTCAATCAGGGTAAATAGGTCGCAGGTACAATAACGACCAAACGGGTCATTACAAAAATACTCCAAAACAAATTTCACAAGTAGGGGTGGGCGTTCAGGTCATTCGGGCCGTTCGGATTGAATATGAATACTTCGGTTTGTATTTTTGATTTTCGGATTGAAAAAAGTACAATCAAAATCCAATCTAAATAAGCTCGGATCGGATTGAATTTTTAAAGTTCGGTTTCGGGTTAATCGGTTTGGATATTTTGGATTTTCGGATTTACTTTTTAGTCTTTGAGACATGCTTATTAGAACGAAATTCATGTGCCCCGGTTGCCAAGCTAAAGGTCTTAGCATAATGTGAAACCAAATTAGAGCTAAAAATATGTGATCTTCGCTTTTCAGTGTTCACATAAAACGTCTGCCTTGGGTAAGTGAGAGATGAGAAAGAAAAATATCCTATTATACTGATTTAGTAGAAAAAATCATATTGGACTTAATAATATAATGGGTAGGGTCGTAGGGTACTAATCTATTCAATCTTCATGAAAATCCAAGGTACTAAATCAGATATCCAATCCAAAATTCAAAAATTATAACAATAAAATCCAAGTCCAATCCATAATCCAAATATTCAAACTAAATAATCAAAAAGTTTGGATTTCGGGTTGACCCAATCTATGCCACCCCTATCCACAAGCACAAATTTCAAGAGTAGAAATTAAGGAGGAGCAACTTTTCTAGATTGCAGCTACAAAAGCAAGGAGTAGTGTTGGATTTTGCATCTATTACTGGTATAATTTTCTAGAATAATTAGTTGTTTAAGTTGTAGGAGAAGTCTAATAATTGATTTAGTAGAATATTCAATATTTTAGTATTAGTAAGAATCTAATATTTTGCTATAGGATGAGTCTACTACTTTATTTATGTGTCCGTATAAAGGATTATGATTAACGAAATTTATACGATAGAATTTTCATTCATATTTTCTACTTTATTATTTGCATCTTTTTCCAAAAAATCATAACAATAACGAATGAGAAATGCTAGCCAAGTTCATTATACGCTTTGTGTTAGGTATTCGACATTTTAAAATATATTGGTCAAATACAAGTAAATTTATTTTTAACCTATCAATTAATCAGCCAATTCGTTTTCCACCGACATATATATATATATATATATATATATATATATATACAAAACCCCGTGCTATGCACGAACCCAAACCCCGATAAAAATATTGAAATTGATGGTTAACTTTTTAAGTAATTTTGAATTGATAATAATGAAATAACCTATATTTAGTATTATAGAGTTAAAAATCTTTAAATCTTATAATAATAATTTGCAAGTTATAGGTTCTCCTACATTTTGTTATCTTTTAAGAATCATAGTTTTACTCTATTATATTTTCAGCAATTTTAAGTATAGTAATATATGTTTTATTGATATTTATCTAAACTCCGAAGACGCTAACTGATATATAAAGGTACTTTTATTTAAGATGAAATTTCATAAAAATTTACATATATTCTTTTAAGTATTCAAATACAATCCGTTAAGATTGAAATACTACTGAAAGTGTAAAATGTATGGTTGTAATAGAACCCACAAGTTTAAACGAGAACTTTGCAAATGCAAAGAGAAGTCTCAAATTGAAAGCAATGGGGCCCACATATACCAAGAAGCTGAAGTACACTTTCGGCGGAACAGAAGTAATTAAGCTAGCATGTACTGGTTTTCTTGTCCTATTGTAGATGGGTATACATTGATAAACCAATTTGGTACAACAGTCCTAAAGAAAAATACCCTTGGCTAGGAAGCAGGCATGTCCATGGACAGCTGCTTCCTAGCCTCTTATATAAGTAGTAATAAGGACGACTTGGGTTTTGACCCTCTTACTCTATCCATTCAACCTGGTCAAACCCGATCAAATTCGTCCATTTGCCGCCATTATTCCCTACTGTATAATTTTCATTTGGACCATGTTGGCACATAATCTATATAAATATATAAAAGAAGGACTTAAGGCAGCTGACATGGTGAAACTGCAACTTGAGATTTGTATTTATCTATTTTTATAGATTTTTGTCAATTTTTCTGATTTTCAGCGTCACAAAAAATAAAATACTAACCCAGAATACACATCTTCAACCCAAATAACCCCGCTTTGACAATTCTAGCGGTTTAAAACTCTTTCTAGTTCCTTCTCTCTGTATTCTTCCTCCATTCCAAGTTCCATTGACCCTCCTCTGCTTCTAATTTCCTTTCCTTTCCTTCTTCGTTTGAAATCCACGGCTAAATTTTCAAGTACTTCCCGATGTTGGACGCCCTCACTTCGCCTGATGTTGATGTTCGTTTTATTACTTTGCATTGATTGTCATCGCTAGTCAGGTTGGTGCTATTTATAATTCACTTTGCCAGACTTATCTCGACAGTGATATTTTACCCATTAAATGATTTATGAAATGCAATTGGTTTTTCCTTATGGAAATATGTTTTGCCAATTGACTAATGTACAAAAAATCATTCTTGTAATGGTTTCTTCTATCTTGAAAAACAGAGTTTTTTCCGCATCTTTCTTCTATCCTTGAAAAACAAAGTTTTGTCTGATCTAAATCTAAAATTGTAATATTATTTAGAGGTATTCACAATTATTAATGAGACTTTTTTATTGTTAATGCAGAGGAAACAAAACCTTTTTATATTAAAGATTTTAAGGCTCATATATGAAATGTCAATTCGCCCACCACAATATATAGTATGTACTGCTTGAAGGTTTGTTACTATTTTTTCCTGCATGTAAGGAATACTTTATTAATAGATTATAGTGGTTTAAGTCGAGGGACATATGTGTTGTATATGTGACAACACGTATTTGAAAAGAAAGATATTTTGTCCTACATGTAAATCAGAATTTAGGAATTAGGATTAGTAAAACTTGAAGAAAAATCTGCCTTTTCAACTCCCTCATAAGGAAATAGAATTCTACATTGTTTTGTAGAGTTTTTTCCAAGTTTCCTTCAGAGAAGTACTTTAAGAATTGGCTAATTTATGCCCTACAAGTACCATGAAGATTTAGTTTTCACATGTAAACAAAACATAAACAATCTACAAATCCTAGAGGGAACTAGGAAAATAATGTAAAATAACAATACTTTAATCAAAAACTAGAATTTGTAGTTGATGGTCCGATAATGGGGGGAGGATATAAAATATTTCTCTCTCTTTCCTTAACATGGCAATTTAGATGGACAAAACAAAGAGAGACCCTTTATTGAGTTTGAATAATTATTCTCCACTTCCATCAACGAAGTTGAGATGAGTGAACGTAACAAAATAACTTCTCCTTCATCCAATAAGAATTTAGCAACTTATTTATTTTTTATCTAATTATTAAACATGTTACACCCGTAGATACATTGGACGTTACAAAGTTGGGGCATGTATGATTGCACGCGTTTAATTTACGATCAAAAGATTTAGTTCGAGCGAACGTGAAAACCGGGTTGTGGTCCGCGGGGAGGATAACTTTTGCATGGCAAGTTTTGAGACAAAACAAAAGCCCGCAGTGAAGTTCATGAAGTCCGCGAACAAACCGTCACCAGGACGGGGGCGAGATATGGACGCAAATTGGGATGCGAGCAAATCTTAGGCTCGAGTCAAGGATGAAGATTATATGAACGCGTTGAGCATTATAAGAATATATATATATATATATATATATATATATATATATATATATATATGACATTTGGAGACCGTATGGTGTAAATTAGTTTATATGTTACTTGATGAGAAGCCCTCGTAACCGTAAGCTAAGGTGGGGCTCACATGTTGGGGTTTTACAAAGGACATATGAAAAATTATAAGAGCAAAGACTTGGGAAGTTGAGAAAGTCTTAAGAAGGACTCTTAAGCCAAATGTGGGCATAAGCCCTCCAAAAGAATGATTTAAGGATACTTTTTCGGTTGATCTGACTTGGAGAGGACAAAATGCCATGATAAGTTTGGAATTTGGAATCACACCAAAACTGAAAGTTGTAGATAATTGAATTAGATTTCCAACCATAGGTCGTGGGCCCTCACACGATATCAGGATCAAAAGTTATGACCCTTTTACTGAACGAACGCGCAGGCAGTGGAATAAGCCAGCGCGAACGCCCCAGAAAGCAGCGCGAACGCGCTGACCATTTATTAGGTCGGTGAAACCCGAGCCTAAAAGCTTATAAAAGGACCTTTACCCCCTTAGATAGTAACCAAACATCCTCTAAGCTTCCCCAAACCTCTGGAAACTTCCACTAACTTCCACTCATCAATTTTCACGCAAATCAAGGTATAATTTTCGAATTCTAGTCCAGACAGCGTATAGTTGTGATTATAAAATCATACAGCGGCGCATTTTGGCTTAAGTCCAAGAAAGAAAGTGAAGATATAGCAATAATATTGGAATAAGGTATGGATCTCTTATCATTAATGTTAATTTCGATTTATTTACAGAGGTAAAGTCGTTAAACAATTGTGTAGCGAGTTGGTTAATTATGGAAATTGGAAAACACCGTGTGGGGTGTTTTATGGAATATTTTGGTGTTGATATTGATGTTATTGTTGTGGTTGTCATTGTTGTTGTTGTGGGTTCTTGTGAGTTATAATTTCGGGTTGGGCATATAAACATGGGAGATCTTTGCCGCGATTTTTGGCGGGATGTAGAACAGTTTAACTTGAAAGCTTAACACAAGTATTCTACGATGAGTCTAACGATAGTGTGAATCCTCTTAAATGTAGACTTACGAGCTCGATCGAATAAGTGTAGATAATTGGAGGTTGAACAGGTATGTTAAGGCTTGTCCCTTTCTTTCAAAGGCATGACTCCTATAGTATGATTTCATAAATGTTTCCGTAACCTTCTTGTTTTCAAAAGCTAAAAGTACATGGTTCTTAAAGCTTCTCATGATGTCAAGGGTAAGAATGATTTAATGATGATTTTGTGTTTTAAAAACTCAAGTTTATGATTTCAAAGCGAATATGAGAATGTGGAGCTACTTCTAGATTTTCACAATTTTATTCATTGATGATGACTCCACTTCTAAAGGTTCCAAGGTGTATGTAAAGCTATCCTTTCTTTCTTTTTGGCATGAATTACATAAAACGAGCGAACAATAAACATATATGACTCCAATGAATTCTAGTTCTCTGTGGTACTTGACATGACAGTAGTCTTTAAATCTCAAGTGTTGGTTCATTCTAATTACTCTATCGAGTCTCAAATGACGATTCAGTTTATACATGATTGCTCCTAATATTCTATTCGTGCATATTGTTAATGTATCACTTCACCGAGTCCCGGGCCGAGTACGTAATCGTGCACAGTTTCATTGCATTGTTCACCGAGTCCCTCACTAGAGGGCCGGATATGTATACTATATATTTCACCGAGTCCCTCACTAGAGGGCCGGGTACGTATTATATTTCACTGAGTCCCTCACTAGAGGGCCGGGTACGTATTATATTTCACTGAGTCCCATAATGAGCCAAGTATGGTATATGATTATTTCACCGAGTCCCATAAAGGGCCGGGTACGATATATGATTATTTCACCGAGTCCCATAATGGGCCGGGTACGGTATATTATATATATGCATGGCTCTCATCTCATAAGGCATAGATGCATTGATATCCTTGATTATCATATGTGTCTCATGTCATCTTTTACTCAGTCATGATCTTTTTTATTGTACTTCATGCTTTACATACTCAGTACATTTTCCGTGCTGACCCTCTTTTCTTCGGGGTCTGCGTTTCATGCCCGCAGGTACAGATACTCAGTGTGGTGATCCTCCAGCTTAGGACTGCTACTCAGCTGCTTGGAGAGCTCCATTGTTCTGGAACTTGAGTCATTTTGATACAGATCCTTTTGCTATCGACATATGCATATTTAGGGGTACGGCGAGGCCCTGTACCGCCATGTTTTACTAGTATACTCATAGAGGTCTGTAGACATGTGTGGGTTGTGTCTATGCGGTTTGGTCAGCTATACAGATGTAGTTCGTTTTGGATATTTCCTATAGTGTACAGCATGTTGGCTTCGCATATTTTGTTATGTTTTGTTAGTCGTGGCTTCTCGGTGAGACAAAGTTCTTTTGATGTATAATATGATGAGTTCACAACATGCTTTTATAGAGTGCTATATTGTTTTCAGTTTCGGTCCGATTATGTCTGAAGCAAACGTATGCGGTGTGCCTTGGGCACTAGTCATGGCCCATCGGTTTGGGTCGTGACAAAACCAATATCATTAATGGCAAAAACGTGAGTCATAACTTACATTCTCCTACTTGGCACACGTTCACTTAATGATTTAATAAACATCTCAATCATTATTTGCACAATTAATGCTAATTCAACATCATCTGTTGTCTTTGAGCAAGTCAACTAATATGAGTCATGCCGGTTTTACATCACTCTATTTGACATAGTCCCTTCCATGTACCACAATATTAGTCTATTACCCAACACAACCCTTTAGAAGTACATGATGGGTCCAACAATAATATCTTCGAATATTATTATCTAAGATAAAACCTGTTACCGTCATTCTCAACATCATGTACACATGAGAAAACAAGTAACAACATAAACATATAAGTGAGCTCAAAGTGTCAGTTGCGTAAACATAATAAAGTCTTTACATAAAGTCATTCGTTGCCATCAATAATGCCCATCCTTACAACATGCTCAACAAATGTTTAAGCGGTAATCCTTTCGTCAAAGAATCGGCAATCACAAGTTTTGTGCTAATATGTTCAATTGACACTTTATGTTTCTAGACGTTTTCTTTAACGACAAAGTAGTCTAATATCATATGCGTAGCACCTTTCATCACTTGTCATTTTTAGACGAAGACTGCTGCAGAATTATCACAATAAACTTTCATTGGCCTAACATTAATGTCAACTAGTCCTGGTCCTGAAATAAAGCTCTGTAGCCAATTAGTCTGAACTGTGGCCTCAAAGCATGCCAAAAATTCAACTTTCATAATATTGCGATTTTCTATAAGTGAGCATATATTCTTTCAATGTTTTAGATATTTTAAACACTTTATTTGTAGCTTTTCAAAGAACCATTCCTGGATCGATATACATGTCTAACATAATAAACTTACTCCCACTGACCTTCAGATATATACACCGATCAACAGTGTTTTCATTAAATCAAAAGGTAACAATGGTTTCGTTAAACTTAAGATACCATTGTCGGGAAGCTTGTTTAAGACCATATATTGATTTCTTAAGTTTACACACCATGTGTTCCTTTCCTTTAATGACAAACCCCTCAGGTTATTCCATATAAATTTCCTCCTCTAAATCCCCATACAGAAAGACAGTTTTCACATCCATTTGATATAACTCTAAGTCGTAATGAGCTACTATAAGACATTATAATTCTGAGTGCATCTTTTCTAGAAACTGGTGAAAATGTCTCCTTATAGTCAATGCTATCTTTCTAAGTGAAACCTTTGTCAACAAGTCTGTCTTTGTGACATTTGATGTTGGGACTTGATTCGCGTTTGGTCTTAAAGACCCATTTACACCCGACTATTTTGCATCCTTCTGGTAATTCAACATGGTCTCAAAATTCATTTTGTTCCATAGATCTCAACTCATCTTTCATAGCATCTATCCATTTATCAGAATTATTACTTTCAGTGGCTTGTGAAAATGAAACTGTATAAGTATGATTCCCAAGTCAATTCTGACTCGTATAGATATACAAAATAATCATAAAAATAGCAGGTCTCCTTTGACTTTGAGACTTTCTTAATGCAACTTCTTGTGATTCATCTATTGCAGGTTCATCAATTATGGCTTCATTTTGAATAAAAGGATCATTTATTTGTTGTTCTTGTTGATTGTTAGGCCGTAAAACAACTTCAAGAACAACAATTTTAAAAGAAGTGCAGGGTAGATAAATTTTCACCCTACTTCTTAAATTTCCACATGACGTGGTTCTTCACTCCCACTAACTTGACCATTCTCAATGAACCTAGCATTTCCAGTTTCAAATATTCTCGTATTATGATTAGGACAGTAAATTGATACCCCTTAGATTTTTTTGAATAACCAATGAAAGAAAAACATTGATTCCTCTTAAATCCAGTTTCTTTTCTTGAGGATTATAAATTCTAACTTCTGCCCGACAACCCTAAACATGCAAGTACCTTAAACTAGGTTTTCTACCATTACGTAGTTCAAAAGGTGTCTTTGGAACTGCTTTACGAGGAACCCTATTTAGCAAATAAACGGCAGTGCTTAAAGCATACGTCCACAATGAAACGGTTAAAGATGAATTACTTAACACACTCCTAACCATATCCGTTAATATATGATTACGCCTTTATGCTACACTATTTTGTTGTGGTGTGCCAGGCATTGTGTATTGAGCACATATGCCACGCTTTTTGAGGAATTTAGCAAATGGATCAGGGTGTTGTCTAGTTTCATCATATCTTCCATAATACTCACCACCTCTGTCTGACACATTATTTTCACTTTTCTGTCGAATTATCTTTCAACCTCATTAATAAATACCTCTAAGGCATTTAGTGCTTGAAATTTTTCATGCTACAAATAGACATATTCATAACGTGAAAAACTATCAATAAAGGTGATAAAGTATTTTTCTTTACTGAAAGACGCGACATCAAAAGGACCACATATATCAGTGTGTATAATTTCAAGAAGCTATGTGCTTCTTGTGGCTCCTTTCTTTGTGTGTCTTGTTTTTTTCCTTTAATATAATCCACACAATATCTAGGTTTGTAAAATCCAAATCTGTAAGAATTTTATTCTTAACTAAGCTTTCCAATCTTTCTTTGGATATGTGACCTAAGCGTTTATGCCACAAGTGAGCAGATTGTTCATTTACCAAACTTCATTTGGTTTCACCAAAATGATCCAGAAGTTAAGCGGTTTTGGGAAAATATATCAATATTTAGTTTGTAATAACCATCACAAAGAATATCAGTACCAATGAGATGGTCATGTACTTAAACAAACTAAAATATATATTGTCTAAGTTAAGAGAGTAGCCAGCTTCTTGATAATTTACAAGGATAATAGAGTGAACACCTTGATTCCTTAGCCTCATTTCCTCCCGAACCGGCATTGTATTGTAGTTCATTTGAAAGGACTATACTACGACGGTGATGAGTTGATGTTGAGTTGTACCCAGAAATGTTCATTCACTTCCATTCTCAAAGTTTTAAGTCTTGCTGATGTGTTTGTCATTTCAATGACATGCTCATGCATTGTAGGTGAACCATCAAACTTTATGGTGGTCAAAGTACCTATTAATGACCTAGCAAGAGTCTTATCATCAGTTTGGAGCATTCTTCCACAAGTTTCAGATTTATTTTTTTATTTTTTATGAGTACTTTCAGTTTTGGGAAGAGTAGTCTTAATGTTGCCCGCAATATTCATCCGCACAAATATTAGGCTTAATCTGTTATGCTGGTCCCAGTGCTTATAATGAGACCTTTCTTCAAAGATCCAAGTTTCGAAGAATAGCATTTGACTTCTTAGTATAAAATACAGCATCAAGATGTAAAACTACGAGATGGAATTTGATCTGTTCACACCAATCTGAGAAGTTAAGTCCGTTAAAAGTCATATCAGAAGCAGAGTGTGAATGAAGAGAAAATGTTGCAGATACTATATGCTCACTCATTAATGCTATGAGTTATGAATTTAACCATATTATCAGTGTCACAAACGGTTTCTTGTAGACTTAAACGTACTTTGATACTCAACTTTGGGCAGAACATTAAAATACTAACGCTAAACATAATGATGCTTAAATATGAATTTAATGAAATTTGAAAAAAAAAAAAAATAATGCACCAATTAGTAATATTTATTATCTTTGGATTAAAAAATAAAACTAACGATACATCTAAATTATCACTTTAATGTTTAATGATTATAGAAACAAACGATCAACCTTTGGGCGATCCATAAATGTCTTATAACCAAAACTTCAATTTACCCCTAAGTATTATATCATTTATAAGCATCAAGGATTAATGGGTAATTGAATATAAGTTTAATCATTATTTTGAGATTATCATCCATAAAGATTCAACCACTTTGGTGATTAATGAATCTCACATACATAATTCCAAATGAATTTAAAAATAGTGACCGAAATATTCTAAAATATTGAGCCATACTTAATCTAGACTTAAATCCATTCGTTAATGAAACACATAAACATAATAAGATATTACATTATGAAACTCTGTAATTCCATAAGCAGTATCTTAGACCCATTCAGCTTGGGTTTTGTGAATCTAATTCCATAAACATTAAATTATAATTGGGATATACAGGTGGAGTGGTCAATAATAGTTAGTCTATTAAAGTCATTCCAACATTATTGGTGTTAAGTAGTGTTGGTATTATCATTCAGGAGATGAATATAACCACAATGGATTTCTCATATTTGTTACTTTCAGTTTCTATCAGGGACTAGAGACCAAATAGTGAGTTCATAAAATTATGATAATTTGATCTCCACTGCGTCGAACCAGAATCATCTTAATCTGGTTCATAACCAATTCGACCATCTCCACTATTTTGTTATTAACAATCTTACGTCCCAAATAAGTTTGAATACCTAAATTTCAAATTTAGGCTTTACAAAATTGGAAGAAAACTTTAGTTCTAACGGAAAATCATTAGTTCCAAAAACCTTTGCGCTGATACCACATGTAAGGAATTTCACATGTTATAGATTGTAAACATAAACAATCTAGTAGAAATCCTAACAAATATTTCAGAATCGTGGAACTTAATAGTTCTTCTTCATAAAATATTTCTATCTCTTTCCTTAATCTTAGAACAGTTTAGATGGAAAAGTTGTTCTCATACTGGAGAGAGGACCCTTTATTGAGTTTGAACAATTATTCTACACTTCCAACAACGTGTAGAAATTGAAAACTTATATCAGTAAATAACTTCCCCTTCATCCAATAAGAATTTAACAACAATTTATTTTTATTTATTTATTAAACCAATATAATTAATGGTCAAGCGTGATCATAACTTACAAGCTTCATTTGGAGAATTTATTGGGATCACTACTATCTTTTATTATGCCTAGGACTTGCCCACTTTCTTTATTATGCATGCTATCGTAGTTGATATTGCACTTCAGTAATTTTACTTTTCACGAGCATTGTGCTTACTTCCTTGCTTGATTGGATTAGTAGTCATTCTTTGACTTATATTTGATACCACAGTTTCAATTTGCAAGAACTGGAAGCTTGATTTCTGAATCGCGTAAAAGGAATCGCAGGGTTATGTTAATTCAAGGTATCCAGGTCCAGTAAAATTTACGTAGAATACTGCTTGAACGGCTTCTTCGTTAAACCTCTTCTAGGCTTTCCTTTAAATGATAATAAGATTTAAAAAATTACAATATTTTCCATCACGTTATCCAATTTTGGTTGAGTCCTTTTTATCTTACATTGTCCTGAACAACCATGCCTCCATTTCTGTGACTGGTGCTATTGAACCAAAATCATCGAGATGCATTTCCATTCGAACTACAACCTCAAACACATAACCGCTGTTTATGAGGTTCTGCTTCACTTTTGTGTTTAAAACTAAATACTTATGATTTTTTAGTAGTGCCGTAATATGCAATGACTAATAACTTTTGTTTGTATAGTAACAGTTGTTATCAATGCGGTTTGAAAATTCCCGAATATAGGAGTGATATACAAAAGTGTAGAACTTTAAATAAAATATGGTTCTACTTCGCTTCTTCCTACTACTCGACAGAGTGTAAATCACCTCTCAATTTTGTTATTTGTTTATTCTCTGATGTTTGGCAGGAATTTCAAGGCAGCACATCCTGAAGATGAGTGCAAAATAATTACATTATTCCTTGGAGGGTAGCTGCAGCTCATCAGGTAACACAAGTTATTTGGAATGTAATTTACTTACCATTTAAACTTAATTTAATTATACTTGGACCGCCATTGCCTATATTACTCGGTCAGAAGAGGTTATGGTAAAAACTGCAGAAAGGCCACACCTTAACAAGGTTTTAGTTTACCTTCAACAACTGAGAGTGGTTACGAAGTTTGATGAACTAGGCAGGGAAATGGATGAGCCTTATGAAACCAACGACTCTGACAAGTAAGCATTCTTTTATGGTTGAGCTCTTTTTTTTTCTTTTTCTATATTTAATAAAGGTGATGTCCATAAGGTTTATATAATAAACTAGAAGGAGTTTCAGATCTGTTTTTTATTTTAACACCGACAATGCTGCAGTACACGTTTATGCACAATTTGTTCACATATTTAAGACAGTCTATTTTGAGGTGAAGATCTAAACTATCACTCTTTTGCTTTAATAGTTGCAAATTCCACTGTCATATTGGTTATTGTGGTATGCTGAACCTTCATGGCATGAAACATGTGCCTGATTTTGAAAGTTTTTAGTGGGTACGAGACAATATGGTTCAAATGTTTAATGACTTTGGTTGGAACATGAAAGTGATGCGTAGTGAGAGGTTAATAATTTTTACTTTAAGCCCACTATATACGTAGAGCTTGGAAAGGTAGGCTCATGATGTGATTCAATTACATAAAAAATAAAAAAGTCAGCGTCAGTGGTATCACCTGTGTTATTTTTCTTGATTTTATTTCATATGCAATATATCTTCGTGTCAGATGTATTTTGCCTCATTAATTGAAACAATCCATCTATTTCTGGCATATTTTTCTTTTAGATTTACTGTTTTTGCTTTTCCAGTTGTTTAAGTTACAGTCTTTGCTCAGTTACTGGTATGGCCCTTTTAATTTTGTGTGTTCAATATGTTGTGGTTGTTTCATGAGTATTGAAACCGTATCGGAGAAATTTTGCAGAAAGATTGTTTTACTGTTGTTTCAAATTTGTCCAAGAAATTTTGCTCCTTTTATTTTGCTGGAGTACTAAAGATTCGATGTTGAAGACCCGTGAGCATTAAGCCTCAAAGAAGTAATTTATGTATCTAAGTCTTAATATATATATATATATATATATTTTTTGGCATAAGTTTTCTCATTTTCCCTTTCCCTAAAATGTTTGAACACCTCTATAAAAGGCAACTGATTCATCTATCATCATAGATTTATTTTGAAATACTATTGGAAGTTCAGAATTATCAATTGGGACATGTTTCCTGTTAAGTGCTGAAAATTTTCAGTGGCAGTGGACTTCATTTTTCTAAGTCATGCCACTTTTACAGTTGCTATAGTTAGTTTGGATGGGGCACATTTTCGGGCATTTTTGTTATTTAGCTTAAAAAAGTGCTTAACAACACTTTTTTATTTTACCCAAACACTACAAAAATGCTTAAAAGCTATTTTAGGCTTAAAAGCAACTAAAATAAGTCATTCCAAATAGGCTCTATGTCACTTGTAGTCAAAATTCAAGTTTCTCTCTGCATCTAGTTTCAGCCAACCAAACAAATACTGTAAAATGAACATACATATAATTCTAGCAAGGTTTGATGGAATAGTGTTCAACGTCTAATTTTTTTTGTCACAAAATTTACTCAGACAGACTTTTAAATAATGAGTTTACTGCTAATTTTCATAAACCGTATGAAAACATCTGCATTTATATGTATGAACAAAATGAAAACAAAGGAAACAACTTACTGTGCAGTTATCCAATCAAATGAGCAAATGCTATCTGGTTTTTCTTATTGTAACGACCCGTTGGGCCATTACTAAAATTCCTTGAAATTCGAGTCCTAAAATCATAGTTAATCAGTGTACGGTTAGTCGCACGGAGGAATTGTTCATTAAATTGTTACGTAGTTGAATTAGTAAGGAATTAAAAATCATGGGGACCACTTGGACCAGACCTTTCGCTACAGCATGGGATGGACTGCTGCAGCGGATTCGCCCCAGTGACGAAAACCCCGCTATAGCGAGCTCCTCTGGACCTAAATGATCCGCCCCAGCGAGCTTCTCCTCTGCTACAGCGCTGGAGCAATGTCTCCATATTTTCGCCGCCGCAAATAGCATCCCCGCCTTATCGAGTCTACTACAGCGGACCATCTGTCCGCCATAGCGGACAATACAGACCAAACCAGGTATTTAATTCCCATTTCGGGATTTGACCTCATTCCTTTAAAAACCCAATATCACAGCCACCATTTTTTGGCATTTTGGGAGGAAATCATGAAAGCTTGGGAAAGGTAAACCCATTAAACCCCATCCATTTCACTCTCTCTCTCTCTCTCTCTCTCTCTCTCTCTCTCTCTCTCATTTATTACTTCTTTCGCTAAGTTTATATTCCTAGTTAATAAAAATAGAGGTTTTCAATAGTACAAACCCTAGGTTGTGTTACATCCCGTATTTTCGTGCATTAAGATGCATCATAGGTTAGTCCCATAAGCTCAAAGGACAGGATTATGTTTGAAGTTATAAGTGTTTATGTTATGTTCAACAAGTGATAAGTAAGTGCCGCGAAGGTTGGAGGTTAAACGAATCAGAAAAAAATAAAATAAGTTTTTGCTAAGTTTGGGATGTTGAATAAGTTATACAGACTATGGAATTTTGGACATATCCAAGTATGCAAATAAAGAGATCGATATATATAAGTTTTAGGTCTCTAAATAATTTCCGCAGATGAACGATGAATCAAGCTACGGACTTCGGACCAACTATATAAAGGGGTTTAACCCCTCATTTTCAGCCAAGAATCAGCCCAAAATATTTCCCAAAAAATTCTAGAGAATTCTCCAACCTTCCTCCATTAAATTTCAACGCAAGTTAAGTAAAAATCTCCGATTCGCGTTACGCCGCGTATAGTTACGATTATAATATTGTGTTGGGTGAATTTGTGAAGCTAGGGAGTGAGGCAAGTATTGGAGATATCGCGGTATTAGCGGAAGTAAGGTATGAATCTTTCTTTTTGGTATCATTTAAGGCTTATTTACGAGATAAATTTATGGAATAATTATGTGGCGAATTCGTTTGTGGAGGAATTGGAGAAAATATCATATAGGTGTATTTGATGGAATATTTTGCAAGTAATGAGGTCGTTGTTGTTTCTCGTTGTTGTTATTATTGATTGTTGCATCGAGAATTCGGCTAGCATATAAATAGGAGAGATGGGGTCCGAATTTCGGCCGACCTTAAAAGGAATTTATTTAGAGACTTAAGATAAGAGTGTGACAATGAGCCTAATGATAATACGAATGGTTGCCTATGTAGATTATGAGATGACGAACGATCCTAAATAAATCGCGAAGCAAGTTAGAAAGTTTGAGAGTAAGCTCCAAAGGTATTTTAAGGCTAGTCCCTTTTCTTCTAAAGGCATGATTCCTTTCTTATGAATCCAATAGGTGTTTTTCAAATGTCCCATGATCCCTTTACGTGAATCCATAAATGTTTTCCAAGAATATTTTTATTCTCAAAAGCTAGAAATTCATGAGTCATAGAGTTCATGATTCAAAGGCATGACTTCTTTCTTGATAACCCATAAATATATTTTCCAAAATTTCCGAGTCAAAGATTTATGATTCTATAAGCTTTTATGACAACAACAACGGGCATGTTTTTACAATATGAGTGACGATGTTAAAGATGAGAATGTTTCTATGATGATGATGATTTTAAATTCTAGAAATTCCAAAGCTTATGATGTTAATACTATTCGAGATTATTGAGATTATTTCATGATTTTCTCGATTTTATTCATCGTTGTTGATCTCGTCTTTATAATAATTGTTCCTTCAAGGTGAGACGATGATGATTATTCCATAATATAATCGGAGGCTACCGACCTTACGTCACTCCGATATAATTGTGGCTTTTGATTGGGCTCTCATGCATGCTTTATATATATGTATGTATTTTCTCACACCGAGCCGCGCTATAGTTGGCCGGGTACGGCACCTATTGTGCAACCACTGATCAGTTGGTATTACACACCGCGTCCCGAAAGGGCCGGGTACGTTACACATCGAGTCCCGAAAGGGCCTGGTACGTTACACACCGAGTCCCGAAAGGGCCGGGTACGTTACACATCGAGTCCGGAAAAGGCCGGGTACGTTATGATGATGATATTATATATATGTATGTAAGAAAACGTTTTTTTTTTTAAAAAGTTGAGCATGCATGACATCCGCCTTATGAGGCATCCAGATGTACAGGTTATCTCTCTTATTCCATGTTACTTTCCATATCTATATTATGTTGTTATTCATGCCTTACATACTCGCAGACATTATTCGTAATGATGTCCCTTCGTGACGCCGCGTTTCATGCCATGCGTGTGTATACAGATGATTAGAGATATTAGTAGAAAATGTTCCAAATTTCGGATTGGCAGCTCCATTTTCGGAGTGTTGCGAGTCGAGTATGTATGTTATGGTATCTTGATTTATGTTAGAGACTTTGCAGTACGTAGTCACGTATATAACATGTCGGTTTTGTAAACGGCTCTGTAAGCCGATGTATCATTATGCATTATGTTACAAATTTCATATGATTATAGATTTTACTTGATTTGAGAAAGACGAAAAGCATGTTTTTTTTTTTTTAAAAGTTTACATTACGCACTCATTTCATGATTTAAGAGTCCAAGAAGATTATGAGTATCACGGAGAATCAGCCGGTTCACTCGGCCCTGGTAAGGGTCGGCGCCCATCATGCCCTATCAAAAGTCGGGTGTGACAAATTGGTATCGTGTTAGCAGTCGTCCTAGGGGTTGTCTCCATAGTCGTGTCCGCAGAGAAACCGTTTTTATGGTGCGAAGCGCGCCACATTTATAAACAGAGGCTACGGGGCATCTAGTGGTTACTCTTCTTTTCATATCTAAGATCGTGCGATGTAGCCAAGTCATAGGAAACGAGATTCCTTATACTAACCTGAATTCAAAGCAGGCTAAGCTTCGACGGAGAAAGTGAGTGATGATATGGGAAGTCACAAGAGGTAAGTCACTTCATTACGTTATCGAATATATATATATATATATTGATAATGGATCGTTGACATAGAGGTAAGTCGCGTAAGTACAAGTAGAGGAATTGATTAAATGTATCTCTTGATGATAAGTTCAGTCATAAGTTTTTGAACTGGACAATTGAATGAATCAGTGCAAAGGTAAGCAATGGCACAAAGGATGTATATCGGGTAAGGTAAGAATATTGCCTATATGATTGAGAGAGATGTAAAGTCAAGAATTTAAAAGTGGTAGGTAAACAAGAAGATACATCTCGAGGTGTGATATACGAGGTAAGTTTTGATATCTTTGTTCTTTTACCGAAATCGGGAGCCCGGGGTGGAGATGTCGTATATATATGTATATATATATGCCTTGCGAGGCATTGTCGCTGGTATTTGTCGTACTTGGTGTTTTGGATAGTAAGAATTATAAAGGAGACTCGCCAAGATTTTTCAAAATTAGTCATTTCGTTAGGTACATCTAATGAAGAAACGTGAAAAAGGAAATATCGTAAATAGACAATAAGTTCGGGATGCTATTGCTTAGAAGAGTTAGGATTTGGCATGACTCAAGAATGATCCGTACGAGGAAGGTGAGTTATACGAAGAGAAGGTTATTGTGACAAATTCAAAGGTATTAAAGTATCGAAAGGATTATGGGATTAGTTATACATTTAAGTCAAGTTAAAGAGTATTAACGCATATATAGATACGGCCTAATCTTGACATATTATAGATGTCGAAGCTATAGATAGTTGTATACAAATTGGATTGAGGAGAATAGTAGGGTTGCGTTAATAAGGTGATACAATATGAAGGGACTACGTGAAGAGTTTAGACGAAAGCGTAGTATGATAAGCGAAGACATACGCCTATGATATTACGTATAAATCGAGGGAAAGTGCAAGGCAACTCAAGTTAGAATGTTAAGGAATGATAAGAGTGAAAGGACATAAGGCAAGCTATGAAAGTATCGTTGAGGTAAGCTAAATAGAACATATCGAAATCGAGATCCAAAGTTAAGACCAAGGGGGAACTAGAGGCAAAGGAAAGGAAGCATTAAAAGATAACTTCGGAAAGTGGAAGGAAAGAGGAAGGTAAGGATGATTACACGGAAGGTATTTATGATAAAGAGACATACCAGAGAAAATCAAAAGATTGGTAGTACTAAAATATGATTTAAAAAGAGAAAGGTTAACTCCATAGAGCGCGATCCGAAGTATCGATTGGGATGGATAAGCACAAGTGAAATACGACGAGTCTATTAGTAAAATGAAGTAACGGCAGATGAGAGACAGGGAATAGAATACGAAGGTTTATAACGAATGTAGAATAACTTGGTAAGACAACTTATGTGGTAAGTGTAATAAAAGGTCAATCGTGTAGAGAGTTACGGTTAAGTATGCTTACTCCACGAGGTTTATTCTAGTTTATAAGCGCTTACGAATGAGAGCAAGAAGTGGCACTCTATAGAATTGATTATGATCGGATATAATGAGAACGTAGCTAGAGCCGTAATACAAAGTAAGTAAAGTATAGCGAGGAAACGACTAAAGAGGTGACATGTTCTATGTGAATAGAGAGTGAATACAGGTGTGAAACCAATAAGCGAGCCATGAAGCGAAGGATAAGAAAGCTTATAAGACCTTGTTAGGGAAAGTTAAGCATAGAGGTTTCGCAATGACGAATGATAACAAAGATGCAGGAAGGGGAAGTCAACTCGAAAAAAAAAAAATGCAGAAAGGTGACATAGCAAAGTAGTGGCGGAGAATTGAGATCACGAATCATATTTTCGGATGTAAAAAAGACCAAGACTACGGAAAGATGAATGACTAAATAGAACGATTGTTAGGAAAAGGATCAGCATAATAAGGATGAGAGGGAATGAGTAAAATAATTCTGGAAACGAAGAATGGATTGTATGTATAATATATTTTGAAGGACAAAGCGATCGATTTAAGAATAGGTTCCTTGTGCGAGGAATAAAGGATTAATTATAAAACGGAGTAAGTATGGGTATAGAAAGAAAAGGAAACACGCAAAGTACACAAGCTTAAGTAGTCGTATTATAAGAAAAGGAAGACGCGTCTCCACGGATTACCCTATACTAAGACAGAACAAGTAAAGTACATAAAGGAATAAGTCGAAAGAAAAATGTGGCTATAAGTTATGAGTTCACCACATGACGACGAAGTGATAAAGTAAGGCTATCACCAATGACAAGTAAAGATATGATTATGATTGGTTTGAAATCACGTGCGAGTACAACACAAGAATAAAAGAGTATGAGATACAAGGGGCATTAGTTGCGCATAAGACTTAGATCCTTGATAAGACAGATGGTGGTTTAAGGGAAATGCGTTTACGGTTGCTATAAGTAACTTGAGATAGAAATAAAAGGGAAGATGGCATTTACGCTACCAAATGTATCGACTATTGAAGAATAGGATAAGTGACACTACATGGATGGTACAGGCGTGTTATACCTCGCATTTTGTACATTTGAATATTCCGAGTTAATGGCGGGAAGTTAAGGACAAGGTTATAATTTTTTTAGAATGTATAAGTTGCTTATTTATCCTTTGTATTGGAATGGAGCGTTAAGGGTAAATTTGGAATAAGGAAAAATTGGAGGCCTAAAAGTTGGAAAAGAATTTTCATGAAATGGCCAAAAGGCCTAGGTGGCCGTGGACCCACCCATGGTTGGTCAATTAATTAAAGACATTAAAGAAGCCATGTATTCATCTTATATTGTAAGACATGTATATAAGCAAAGGATGACAAGTCAAAAAAAAAAAAATTAGTCATCTTTTATGGCTTAAAGAAAAGTCTAGAAATTTAGAGAAAATTTGAGAAAAATGAAGGCACATGACCAAATGTGCTTGTGTCCATATATATATATATATATATATATATATATGTGTGTGTGTGATGAATAACATGAGACACAACTCATAATTTCCAACCTTAGAGAATTCAAGAGAGATGGAGAAAAAAAGAGGAGAGAGGGTCGGCATGGGGCCGCCGAACACAAATTTCCTAAACTTTGATGATGAAAAATTTTTATTTTTTTCTCCTACTAGTGGGAAGGCCCTCGTCGACGTGGAGTAGTTGTTGGAACAAGAAGATCACTCATTGTTGCGATAACCACTTCCAGTAGGAAGAGGACTTGAAGGGAAAAGGTAAGGATTCCATCTTTCATGTGTTGTGGGTGATTAGTACATGTTATGGTATGTGGAAATGAATGAAGTTCATGGAATTATGGTATATGATGTGTAGCCGTGTGTATATGATATTATATAGGAGTGAAGAATTAATTTACTTAGCATGTTTGGATTGTTGTATTACGGATAGTTGAGCATGTTGTAATGTGAAGGAATGGATGAACTTCATGAATTTATGTATGTTGAAGCTTGGCCGTGTGGCCGCCTTTGGTGGAACATGATAAACTAATTTTATGTAGTAGGTTGTTTGTTGTTTGTTGTAGATTATGTGATGAAAATGGAGGTTTGATGACGCAAATTGAAGTTGTAAGTGTTTGTGGGATGATTTAGAACATAATGTGATTTCAAGTGTAGTTTCTTGTATTTATGAAGATAATGTTGTTAACATGCGAATTGTTGGCATAGTTGATAAATTGGAAAGAAAGAAATGTATTGTGATGGTTCTTATGGTATTTGAAGGTTTCGGGCAAAGTAAGATAGGTTGGATTGCCTTGAACATTTTATGAATTGATTATTGACATTGTTATTATTATTGTTGGTTTGGTTGTTGTTGATTAGGCCGAGTTGAATTCTCGGGGGTGTTGGATTTATAGGGGAGATGCTGCCGGAATTTTGGTAGATAAGGTGCTAGTTGGAATTGAATTTCTAAGCGACTATGGCTAATGTTTGGTGTCTAATGACATTGTGTAGATCGTGAGAAGTCGAGACTCAAGTTTGGATTAGCTTAGGAAGTCGCTAAGGTATGTAAAGCTCACCCCTTCTTTCTTTTGGCATGTCCTAGTGGTAATTAGGCTATGACACAAGTTTCGAGGTAACTCCGCTCTTAAATTCCGAGTATGTTATGATTCATATTTGCTTATCGAAGTTAGCATCCTTAATATGGTCATGTCATGGTCTTTATGTCCTTGATATGGTTGAATTTAGAATGTTGGTTAAACGGTTTTGGTTCTAAAGAACCCTATGTCTAGAAATGCCCGTAACTTTCGTAAAAAGAACCGGATTGCCTTGAAACGTTCGTAGAAAGTTTTGTAACATGTAATCACTTTAATTTTCATAGGCGGGCTCGGAATGATTTGATATTCGACTATGGTCCCTACGATACTTTGATATACTTATGATATTTGATATGTTTCCGAGTACCGTCCGAAAGATTTTTGACATAACTATTGTCTGATTTTCAAACGACGATTCGTTTACGATTACTTCATTGAGTTTGTGATATGATTTATGTGCATATGGTTTGTCACAACTCTGCTCGTGCCAGCCTCAATGTATCTTTCACCGAGTCCCGGGCCGGGTACGTATTCGTGCACCTCTTTGCATTATTCACCGCGTCCCTCACTAGAGGGCCGGGGCACGTTATATTTACCGAGTCCCTCAATAGAGGGCCGGGACACGCTATATGATATGTGATGATGTGATGGGGATGGAGGCCGGGATGGCATCACAGAGTCCCTTGCTAGCGGGCGGGACACGCTATTCACCGAGTCCCACTAGGAGGGCCGGGTATATATATATATATATATATATATATGCATGCATGATGATGATATGATTTTACTTACCGAGTCCCTCGTTAGAGGGCGGGACACGCTATATGTTTTTACAATGATTTATAACATTGATATGCATGATATATGTTTTCGAAGCAAGTTTTATGATTTTCGGTACTCTTTACTTCGGTATGATCCCGCTTATTATGTTTCATGCTTTACATACTCGGTACATATTCGTGCGACCCCTTCTTCGAAGGGGTCTTTCTTGCTACGCGGGTACACCGGTGAGTCAAGATATTAGCGAGAAGACGTTCGGCGGGATTGGCGAGTTCCATTTGATCCTAGTCGGAGTGCAAGTCGAATATTATATTATGGTTTCATGTTAAAGTTAGAGACTTTGAAACC
This sequence comes from Lycium ferocissimum, assembly GCF_029784015.1. NCBI lineage: Eukaryota > Viridiplantae > Streptophyta > Magnoliopsida > Solanales > Solanaceae > Lycium > Lycium ferocissimum. The sequence goes on from NC_081351.1 coordinate 7,490,149, forward strand.
AGTGTTGTGGGTATAAGATGTCGATTACGTAAGCGGCTATGTAAGCCGATATATTATTACGCATTGTATAATAAGTTTTATATGTTACAAGCTTTATTTGATCCGAGAAAGGTAAAAAGCATGTTTTGTAAAAGTTTTCATTACGTTTCCATTGTATGATTTAAGGGCTCAGCCCAGTATGATTATAAGTGTCACGAGAGTCAGTGGGTCCGCTCGGCCCTAGGTAAGGGTCGGGTGCCCATCACACCCTATCGGATTAAGGGTGTGACAAATTGGTATCAGAGCAGTTCGTCCTAGGGGTTGTCTGCAAAGTCGTGTCCCAGGTAGAGTCTTGTTTATGGTGTGAAGCCGGCCACATTTATAAACAGAAGGCTACGGGGCATCTAGGATGGTCACTCTTTTTTCACCTCTTAGATCGTGCCATAGAGCCAAGTCATAGGGAATGAGATTCTTATATACTAACTTTTGATTTTAACGGAAGAACGGTGTTGACGGAGAAGGTGACTAACGATATTGGGAGTTACAAAGCACGCGGTAAGCAAAGGCACGAAAGATATATGTCGAGTACGGTATTGACGTACGATTGAATGTAAAGTTGAAAAGGTTGAAAAGGAAAAGTAAATAAGAAAGGGGTAATACGTGAAGTTGTGTTGAGCATATGAGTTAAGTCCATTATTTGCAGACTTTTATGGATATTGGGAGCCCTGTATGGCCGTGATACGACATGATGTATATGTATATGTGATGGCCACATGAGGCATTGTTGGTATTTCTGCGTGCGAGTTTGGATAGTAAGGAATACAGAGAAACTACGCTTAAAATTTTACGGAAATAATACGAGAGTAAGATGTAAGTTTGGAATATGTCTAGAAAAGGTCCTCATGTGAATAGTAACGATGGGATTCGACCAAGCGTAAGTGCGGCTATCCTCTTGGAAGAATAAGATAAATTGCGGAATTAGTAATAATAGTAAACGAGGAGGTCGATGGGGATGGTAATAAGGAATTTGGAATGGACTAGCGATATTAAGAGATGATCTAGAGAGAATTTGGTAGGTTTGAATAGAGTAATATGTATTAAGGCATCGGCCGAATCAATAGGTAGGAGAAAAAATATGATGAGATTATAGTCACGGGAAGTAATGATACGAGTAGGGGGGTATGAAAAAAAAAAAAGGGAGAAGAGAAGAATGGTGACGGATAGGAATGTATTAATAAGGCATTTGCTTAGGGATGTGTCGTGAGGGCGTTTTGGGAATATGTTAAGATTCCGACTTACTCAATATTATGTGTAGAAGGTCGTGCGGTGAGGTAGACGCGAGTTAGGAAAAGCGTTAAAGCGTCGTATTCCATCAAAGTTCCAAAGTTAAGCGTCTTTGGCGTGAGAGCAATTCCGGGATGGGTGACCCCACTTAGGAAGTTTTTTGAAAAGTCTCACAAATTCAGACGTAAGAGGCAAATGAGAAGTTAGATTAATTTAAGGAGAATAAGAATTTACGGAGCGGACAGAAGCCATAAAAGGTCGCGTAGGACGGGCGGATCATCAGGTCGGTAAGGAAGAAGAGCTAACGAAAGAAGGAGATAAGAAGAAAGCGAGACATCCGTGTAGTAATAGGTTATGATGTGTGATGAAAGACCCGAGTGCCGTAAGTGACGGAACGATGAAAAGCCAAGTTATAGAAAGTTGAGAAACGAGGAAAAATGAGTGTCATAAGTGTCGGGACGGCGGAAGGCCTTTTATAGGAAGATGAGGAACAAGATAGAATAAATGTCAGCAAATGACTGGCGTGTTATGGATAAACGTGGGTGAATAGAATACGTTTTGAAAGTGAGAGAAGGGTTATGTAGGAGTAGTGCGTTACGAGAGACACGAGAGATAGCATAAGATTCCTCGTGTGTAAAATAAAAGACAGACATAAACGGAAGAAACGACAAGGGGATGCCAAGAAAGCACCAAGATATGCGGGATAAAGATAATATTCCAAGAAGCTGTGGATACTTATTGTCGGATGTAAGGGGATTGCCTAATTGAGATCGGAAGTAAGGACACGAGGCAAGTATAAATAGATAATGATATAAGTACACCCCTAAAGGGGGGAAGCGGGTGAGAGAAATGTAAGGATGAGATAGAAACAATTGACACGGTAATGTGTGTGATATGGATGCCTGAGTTACAAAGGGGACCCCTTCTCGAAATAAGATAGTAATACCGGAAAACCAGCAATAAGTGGATAAAAGTCAGGATGGTGTTTAAGGAAGAGCGAGAAGCTTTGCAGAGACTTTGGATGACATGACGCTAGAAAGTGGACGTGTGTGAGGAAAAAAAAAATATATGACAAGGGGATAGTATTGGATAACCCAAGAGATAATGGGAAGGATAGCGATGCTGTGCTAGATTAAGGACCAAGATGTTGGCTATAAAGGTGTTCGCTAATGTTATCGCAACTTGTTAGTATTAAGGAAGAAGGAATAGGAAACCCTTTATGGTAGGAGGTGGGGAGTCGAGAGTGATTAAAGGAAAGGATAGAAATATGACAAAATAGGACGAACGGGATTTGGAATGAACAAAAGTATGTAGGGCAGGATGAGCCAGAGGACGGAAGGACCATGCCTAAGATTGAGCGTACTTGATACAAGTTGTACAAGGACAGTGATGCCACCTGTAATTATTGGTATGCTAAGAATGAGACTGAGTAAGTATTTGATAAGAAGAGTAAAGGCTTAGCAAGGGCAAGGCAGTTGTGATATACTACGGAAGAATGTGATAATGGTCTAAGCCAAGTACTAAAATAGAATTAGTGCTGAGGGCGGACGAAACGCGACTATGGTTGAACTAAGGATCCGTCGCGATACCGGTTGTGAGACAAGAGAAGAGAAGACAGGGCAGAACATAAGGATTGGTGAAGCGGCGCTGAGATGTTCTTTGAGCTAGTCTGAACACCTTCGCATATTCTTACGGAGATTGCAACATAATATGTAATAGGAGAGTAAAGCGCGAGAAAGATCTCTGAGCTAAAGTTACAACAAGGATGTCGACAAAGAAGAATGAACCCAAAAGAGCCCTTGGAATAGTAGTGACAGGTGGAGCAAAAAGAATAACAATTAGTGGTTCGAAAAACAATTTTGGGGGGAAGAGAGAATGCTGCTCTCACGAAGAAAGCTGGAAGAATCCACCGGATGTTAGAAGAAGGTTTAGGAACCGCCAAATAATCCAAACGTGAGAACACATGCTGTAGAATCACGGGAAGTATCAACGTGAAGCGACAACCAGCGATAATGATAACAAGTGCACGCATCGAAAAGCCAACAACAAATAAGGACTGATAAAAAGGACAGTCAAGACTGCAACGATAGAGATAAAGATGTGAATGAGAGTGAGATACTAACTGAATTCCGGTCAAATACACGAGGGCTGAGAAGTGGAAGAAGTGCATTGCAGGCAAGAAAGGGATTAAGTAAGAATGAGGAAGGAACGTAATCGATGGATGAGATTGCATGTTGTGATGATAAGGGAAACCCCCCAAGATCCTTAGAAGACCTTACGAGACTAGTTGAACATTCGAGGACGAATGTTCTAAAAGGGGGAAGGATGTTATACCTTGCAGTTTGTACATTTGAATATTTCGAGTTAATGGCGGGAAGTTAAGGACAAGGTTATAATTTTTTTTAGAATGTATAAGTGCGTATTCATCCTTTTTATTGGAATGGAGCATTAAGGGTAAATTTGGGATAAGGAGAAATTGGAGGCTAAAAGTTGGAAAAGAATTTTCATGAAATGGCCAAAAGGCCTAGGTGGCCGTGGACCCCACCCATGGTTGGTCAATTAATTCAAGACATTAAAGAAGCCATGTATTCATCTTATATTGTAAGACATGTATATAAGCAAAGGATGACAAGTCAAAAAAAAAAATTAGTCATCTTTTATGGCTTAAAGAAAAGTCTAGAAATTTAGAGAAAATTTGAGAAAAATGAAGGCACATGACCAGCCATGTGCTTGTGTCCATATATATATATATATATGTGTGTGTGTGTGATGAATAACATGAGACACAACTCATAATTTCCAACCTTAGAGAATTCAAGAGAGATGGAGAAAAAAAAGAGGGAGAGAGGGTCGGCTATGGGGGCTGGCCGAACACAGCCCCTAAACTTTGATGATGAAAAATTCTTTTATTTTTTTTCTCTACTAATTGGAAGGCCCTCGTCGACGTGGAGTAGTTGTTGGAACAAGAAGATCACTCGTTGTTGCGATAACCACTTCTAGCCGAGAAGAGGACTTGAAGGGAAAAGGTAAGGATTCCATCTTCTTTCATGTGTTGTGGGTGATTGGTACATGTTATGGTATGTGGAAATGAATGAAGTTCATGGAATTATGGTATATGATGTGTAGCCGTGTGTATATGATATTATATAGGAGTGAAGAATTAATTTACTTAGCATGTTTGGATTGTTGTATTACGGATAGTTGAGCATGTTGTAATGTGAAGGAACGGATGAACTTCATGAATTTATGTATGTTGAAGCTTGGCCGTGTAGGGGCTGCCTTTGGTGGAACATGATAAACTAATTTTATGTAGTAGGTTGTTTGTTGTTTGTTGTAGATTATGTGATGAAAATGGAGGTTTGATGACGCAAATTGAAGTTGTAAGTGTTTGTGGGATGATTTAGAACATAATGTGATTTCAAGTGTAGTTTCTTGTATTTATGAAGATAATGTTGTTAACATGCGAATTGTTGGCATAGTTGATGAATTGGAAAGAAAGAAATGTATTGTGATGGTTCTTATGATATTTGAAGGTTTCGGCAAAGTAAGATAGGTTGGATTGCCTTGAACATTTTATGAATTGATTATTGATATTGTTATTATTATTGTTGGTTTGGTTGTTGTTGATTTGGCCGAGTTGAATTCTCGGGGTGTTGGATTTATAGGGGAGATGTCGCGGAATTTTGGTAGATAAGGTGCTAGTTGGAATTGAATTTCTAAGCGACTATGGCTAATGTTTGGTGTCTAATGACATTGTGTAGATCGTGAGAAGTCGAGACTCACGTTTGGATTAGCTTAGGGAAGCGGCTAAGATATGTAAAGCTCACCCTTCTTTCTTTTGGCATGTCCTAGTGGTAACTAAAGCTATGACACAAGTTTCGAGGTAACTCCGCTCTTAAGTTCCGAGTATGTTATGATTCATATTTGCTTATCGAAGTTAGCATCCTTAATATTTTTCCTATGGTCTTTATGTCCTTGATATGGTTGAAGTTCAAATATTGCATTAAAGGATTTTGTTCCTAAAGAACCCTTTATGTCTAGAAATGTCCGTAACTTTCGTAAAAAGAACCGGATTGCCTTGAAACGTTCGTAGAAAGTTTTGTAACATGTAATCACTTTAATTTTCATAGGCGGGCTCGGAATGATTTGATATACAACTATGGTCCCTACGATACTTTGATATACTTATGATATTTGATATGTTTCCGAGTACCGTCCGAAAGATTTTTGACATAACTATTGTCCGATTTTCATACGACGATTCGTTTACGATTACTTCATTGAATCTGTGATATGATTTATATGCATATGGTTTGTCACTACTCTGCTCGTGCCAAGCCTCAACGTATCTTTCACGAGTCCGGGCCGGCACGTATTCGTGCATATCTTTGCATTATTCACCGCGTCCCTCACTAGAGGGCCGGGGCACGTTATATTTATATATATATATGATATGATGATACGGGGATGGAGGCCAAGATGGCATACCGAGTCCCTTGCTAGCGGGGCGGGACACGCCATTCACCGAGTCCCTCACTAGGGCCGGGTACGGTATATATATATATATATATATATATATAGTATATGCATGCATGATGATGATATGATTTTACTTACCGAGTCCCTCATTAGAGGCGGGACACGCTATATGTTTTTACAATGATTTTATAACATTGATATGCATGATATATGTTTTCAAAAGCAAGTTTTATGATTTTCCGTACTCTTTACTTCGGTATGATCCCGCTTATTATGTTTCGCTTTACATACTTAGTACATATTCCGTACGGACCCCTTTTCTTCGGGGGTGCGTTTCATGCCGCGCAGTACACCTGTGTGAGTCAAGATATTAGCGAAAGATTTCGGCGGGATTGGCGAGCTCCATTTGATCCGGAGTGCGCAAGTCGAGTATTATGTTATGGTTTCATGTTCCAGTGTTAGAGACTTTGCGAACGGTGTCGTGGGTATAAGATATCGGTTATGTAAACGGCTATGTAAGCGTAATATATTATTACGCATTGCATAATAAGTTTTATATGTTACAAGCTTTATTTGATCCGAGAAAGGTAAAAAGCATGTTTTGTAAAAGTTTTCATTACGTTTCCATTGTATGATTTAAGGGCTCAGCCCAGTATGATTATAAGCGTCGCGAGAGTCGGTGGGTCGCTCGGCCCTAGGTAAGGGTCGGGTGCCCATCACCCTATCGGATTAAGGGTGTGACAAGGCGGTTAGACATACTATTATTTTGAGTTTCCCCATAGGAAAGAGCTATTAATTGGAGCGGATGTAGGCATCGACTCATAATTAACGGTTGAGCTAAGCAAATTACATCCTTGCTTGGGGTGCTATGTCGGCCGAATTACTGGTTTAAGTAACTGCAAGATGAGTATGTTAAGACTTCACACATGAATTATTGCGCTATAAATTTAGAAATGGCATGAATATGATGCGGTACAATAAGGGAATTGAGGAAAGGGATACGTGAATTTAAGGTACGGAAGCCGAGGTAATGGATTTGAGAATAGTACAAGTGAGACCCTAAAGAAGGCGAAGTGAGTAAGGAAAATATAAGTGTAGAGATTAAAATGATGAATCCTAAGATGTGACAAGTATAGACCCTAAAACAAAAAGTGAGAGTTATACGGAAATGGTATAGTGTTATCGTTATACATTTCAAAATGGACATTAAGTGAATCGATGAAAGGAACGTATTAGACTTGAGATTGAAAGTAAGGATTGAAGATCGAAGTGTGGATTTGTTTGAAGGCACCGTAAGGTAAGACTCATAAGGAGGAGCGAGTGAATAGAGTGCAAAGATTCTAAACGCACTCGATATGAAAAAACAGATGTAGTTTGAAGTGAGAATTTTTTGTAGAAGCGGGTTCAATAAGATCTAAGGGTTAGTCAAAGAAAGGAATAGAGTGATTGAAGGGTATCTTTTGAGATTGGACTGAAAATAATTAAGTGAAGAAAAGAAATTGAACAATATTCCAGCCAAGGACAAGATATTGGAATAACTACGATGCTTACTATGGTATGATCACCTAGTAAAGGGAGACTACAAAACAAACATGAATGACAATTGAATGATCAAAGTCGTAGAAAATAGATGCAATAGTGCATCGATTATGATAGCATTAAAGGAAGAAGATCATTGAAGGAGGATTCAATATATTCCGGTGTAAGTATACGAATTACCGATAGCCAGACTTAGCATAAGAACCCTTATTAAAAGAAAAAGAAAAGAGAGAATCAAGTAAAGCATAGGGTGAAAGGAAATTTCGGTGTTACACCAACTGGAAAATAAAATACCGCAATGATCGACCCAGTCGTTATAGAAGGGAACGCAAGGGATGACGATGCTACGAGTTCAAAAGAATGGGTACTAAAGGAAAAAAAAAAGTATTAGCGGTGGAATTGTGTCCTAATGGGATTACAGTTTATACGAGCGAAGAAGAAGAAAAGCGACAGGTGATAAAGGTTATAGAATTGTCTATGATAAGATATGATAACCAAGAAGCAGATAAGGAAGAGAGTAAAAGTACGACAAGATAAGTCAAGAGAGATAATAAGAAGGACATAGTAAACATACGAGATATATAGAACAAAGTGATGATATCGCGAGACAAGGAAGGTTTTGTGTAAGAATGGAAGAGTTGATAGTGACTATGAAATGAGTTTCGTCTTATTTTAACATTCGAGGACGAATGTTCAAAAGGGGGGAAGGATGTTACATCCCGTATTTTCGTGCATTAAGATGCATCATAGGTTAGTCCCATTAGCTCAAAGGACAGGATTATGTTTGAAGTTATAAGTGTTTTTGTTATGTTCAACAAGTGATAAGTAAGTGCCACGAAGGTTGGAGGTTAAACGAATCGGAAAAAAAAAATAAGTTTTTGCTAAGTTTGGGATGTTGAATAAGTTATACAGACAGTATGGAGTTTTGGACATATCCAAGTATGCAAATAAAGAGATCGGTGTATAAAAGTTTCAGGTCTCGAAATAATTTCCGCGGATGAACAGTACTGCTACAGTGACTTCGGACCAACTATATAAAGGGGTTTAACCCCTCATTTTCAGCCAAGAATCAGCACAAAAATATTTCCCAAAAATTCTAGAGAATTCTCCAACCTTCCCTCCATTAAATTTCAACGATTAAGTAAAAATCTCCGGATTCGCGTTCCCGCCCGATATAGTTACGATTATAATATTGTGTTGTGGTGAATTTGTGGCTAGGGAGTGAGGCAAGTATTGGAGATATCGCGGTATTAGCGGAAGTAAGGTATGAATCTTTCTCTTTTGGTATCATTTAAGGCTTATTTACGGAGATAAATTTATGGAATAATTATGTGGCGAATTCGTTTGTGGAGGAATTGGAGAAAATATCATATGGTGTATTTGATGGAATATTTTGGTAGTAATGAGGTTGTTGTTGTTGTTGTTGTTATTGGTTGTTGATTGTTGGTATTGAGAATTCGGGCTAGGCATATAAATAGGAGAGATCTTTGTCCGAATTTCTACCACCTTAAAAGGAATTTATTTAGAGACTTAAGATAAGAGTGTGACAATGAGCCTAATGATAATACGAATGGTTGCCTATGTAGATTATGAGATGACGAACGATCCTAAATAAATCGCGCGACAGGAAGCAAGTTAGAAAGTCGGAGAGTAAGCTCCAAAGGTATTTTAAGGCTAGTCCCTTTCTTCTAAAGACATGATTCCTTTCTTATGAATCCAATAGGTGTTTTCCAAATGTCCCATGATCCCTTTACGTGAATCCATAAATGTTTTTCAAGAATATTTTTATTCTCAAAAGCTAGAAATTCATGATTCATAGAGTTCATGATTCAAAGGCATGACTTCTTTCTTGATAACCCATAAATATATTTTCCAAAATTTCCGAGTCAAAGATTTATGATTCTATAAGCTTTTATGACAACAACAACGGACATGTTTTTACAATATGAATGACGATGTTAAAGATAAGAATGTTTCTATGATGATGATGATTTTAAATTCTAGAAATTCCAAAGCTTATGATGTTAATACTATTATGAGATTATTGAGATTATTTCATAATTTTCTCGATTTTATTCATTGTTGTTGATCTCGCCTTATAATAATTATTCCTTCAAGGTGAGATAGAGCGATGATGATTATTCCATGATATAATCGGAGGCTAACGACCTTACGTCACTCCGATATAATTGTGGCTTTTGATTGGGCTCTCATGCATGCTTTATATATATGTATGTATTTTTCCACACCGAGCCAGCGCTATAGTCGGCGGGTACGACACCTTATTGTGCAACCACCGATCGGTTGGTATTACACATCGAGTCCGAAAGGGCCGGTACGTTACGAGCAGGGTCCCGAAGTGGTCGGGTACGTTACACATCGAGTCCTGAAAAGGCCGGGTACGTTATGATGATGATATTATATATATATATATATGTAAGAAAAAGTTTTTTTTTTTTTAAATCTGAGCATGCATGACATCCTCTTTATGAGGCATCCAGATGTACATGTTATCTCTCTTATTCCATGTTACCTTCCATATCTATATTATGTTGTTATTCATGCCTTACATACTCGGTACATTATTCGTACTGACGTCCCTTCTTGTGGACGCTGCTTTTCATGCCACGCCGGTTTATACAGATGATTAGAGATATTAGTAGAAGATGTTCCGGTATTGATTGATTGACTCCATTTCCTTCGGAGTGTTGCGAGTCGAGTATGTATGTTATGGTATCTTGATTTATGTTAGAGACTTTGCAGACCGAGTCAACGTATATAACATGTCGATCTTGTAAGCGCTCACAATAAGCCGTGTATCATTATGCATTATGTTACAAATTTCATATGATTACAGATTTTATTTGATTTGAGAAAGACGAAAAGCATATTTTTTTTGAAAAGCTTACATTATGCACTTATTTCATGATTTAAGAGTCCAGTAAGATTATGAGTATCACGAGAATCGGCGGGTTCGCTCGGCCCTAAGTAAGGGTCGGGTGCCCATCATGCCCTATCAAAAGTTGGGGTGTGACAGGTTGATAAAAGGGGAATTCTTGGATTCAAATCATGGAAATCCTTGAACTAATCACCTAGGTTCTATACTAGGCTAAATAACCAACCCCAAATGCTAATCTTTTGCATTTCTACAAATGGGTTACAAATTGATTTCTTGCAATTCGGAGTTTTATAAAGGAAAGAGTTCCATTTAGGAGTTGATTGATAAATGAGTAATGAAACCCAGAATATTAGTCCATGGAAACTTAGGAAAGTCAAGTTAGAAATAAATTCTGATTCTACCCTTACAAACCCGAAAATTGGTATAAATTTCTAGAATTTGACTTTTGTTCTCTTCGGCCCGTTGACCTTCCTAGACCCTTCATTGTATGTCGTGGTTCGAGAATGAGAAGACGAAGACAAATGGATCCTCGTGGCACCTGCTGGGCCTCGAGGTAGGTTACGGCTTACTTATGTAGACTTCGATTAGTACTTCATATACGTTCAATAGAAAGTGATGGAGAAAGCATGCCTAGGTCTCTGGACATGAAGTTGGATTGGATAGTTATAGGTTGGTATTGTTATGTGTGGTTATCGTATTGTCATTCTAACTAGTGGCCTGGTTATTTATGAGTGTTGTTGTAGTTATGTCTCGGTTGATGCCTATCTATGGGATATGTTCTAGTATTGATGCTTGTTTACCTTTTTTGTTAGACTTCGGTTAGCGAATCATATGTAGAGTTAGTGATTGTTAGAGAAAGCATGTAAACCTTCGGGTATGGAGTTTGGGATAGAATACTTAGGTTGGTATTGTTGTTGACTATGGCATGTTGCTTTATTGTGTTCTATTGAGTTGTTGCTTTATTGTGAGTTGTTGGCTTGTCTCCACGTGATTGATTCTAGATTTGATGCTTAGTGATTACCTTATGATT
>NC_081351.1:7501458-7529121 GCF_029784015.1 Lycium ferocissimum
TTAATCGCGTGGCCGCCGCAACTGTGGCGATAGCGGGGCCGGCGCATAAACGGAACCGCCATTGCTACGAGCGCGGTCTTTGTTTCTCGAGGAACTTCGCTACGGTGTGGCAATTTCACGCCGCGGCGTTTTCGCTACGGCGAATGACGTCTGTGAAGCGCAGCGGTCAATGAGCCGGTGAGTTCTTGCCTCCAAATCATTTTTGTCCCCGAGCTCGCGGGAAAAATTTCAGCGACCGGCCATTTCAACACGATCATCCGTAAAACCAACCCCAACGAGGACAAAATGTCACCCGATGTCCAACCACCAAACAAAATATGGAAATACAGAAAAAGAAGCAAAATTGTTTTAACATTCAATGACCAAAAACCAAAATAAACCGTTGTCTTAAAATGAAAGGCCCTACAAGGGCTAACCCAATAGCAAGGGGGAGAACCCCAACCCCTCGTCTCGTCGTCACCTCGCCATATGAACCACTAGCTTTGCCACTCTTGGTGCCATCCTCTGTCTTGCTCATGAAGGAGTAATGCTCGGAATCATCTTTGTCCTCGGAAGCCCTCAAATCGGGTGCACATCAACCCGGAATGGCCATTGATGCTCGACCATACCCTGACAAGCACCTTGACTCGGGACCTGCTCCTCTGTTTCTCTTTCTCTAGGCCCGTTTAGAGCTTGAGAAGACGCTCACCATGGTCCTTGGCCATAGAAGTGTACACCGCCTCAAGGATTTCCAACTTGCTCTTCATCTCCCTATGCGTCTTCATCTATTTATCCATTTCCTCCTGAGTGCAATAACCAGCTGCGGTACCAGATGGACCAGCCTCTTTGGGAGGCACAGAAATCCCAACAATTACCTTATTCATATCCTCCATCTGCGAGCCCAGAAACTGGAATGATCCCTGAACCAGTGACGCTCTAGCTCCCTCTCCTTGGCTCACATTCACCCTGATGCCAGCAAGCATATTTCTTTTCTTGCTTTGGACTAGGAAACTGCAATTTTTGACCTTCAGTGGGTGGAACTCGATGTCGGTGTCGACCCACATATCATCAACGCTCTTTGGGACACCAGCCTTCTCACATAAGGCTGTGATAAGCTAAGAAAACATCGGGCTCGGCCCAGCCTCCTACACAAACTCCCTCGACTCCTAAACAATATGGTGACCCACGCTCACCTCCCGACGTCATCCAAGATGCAAGCTATCATACGGTCCGTACATAGGTGATGTCATAGGTGTTGCTCGAGGGCGCACACAGAAGAGTGATTATGTTCAACCACCTCCGAGCCTCGGCCATGACGTGGTACTTGATTTTGGACCCTTGCTGGTCGAGATCCACCAACTCGCCGTCCTTCTCGCCCACGAGCTTCGAGATCGACCACTCACCATTGCCCTCGTAGTCCTTTGCCTCCATCTTACTTGCTGGGATTGTCATCCAAGCCATTATGAGCATTGATCACCGGCCCAATTTTCCCACAACTCTTCAAATTTTAATTTTCGAATCGGGAGCAGATCGGTCCACTATTTTTAGCAAGGCATAGAACTCCCTTACCTAATGCTCGTTTGCCTTACCGGGATCCTCCACGAGCCGGCCCACTTAATTGTGTGCAACTGGTTTACAGAAATTCGAAGCACGTTCCTCTACTTTATCCATATCAAAGCCCTCTCCCAACAAAACCTTCATCATATATTTCAAAATGCTTTGTGACTTGGAGACTTGAAGCGAACACTATCCGGGATGATCACATTACGAGACATGTTCTTGGAATAGCGTACCTATAACAAGAAGCGAAAACTTTATCAACAATTGCGCCCCTAGACACATGTGTTATATGATGATTTATGAACCAAGAATCGAAGAAAAAATGACCCCCGTATGCCCAAAAAATCTACTAACACCGTTCGCAAATGCGAGCGGGTCTACTGCGCAATGGTCGGAAGCACCGCCACAGCGAGGCCGTAACAGCGGAACCCATCCGCTAGGATAAACAATTCCGCTACAATGAGCCTTGAGGCACTGTAGCGAACTCACCACATATAATGAGTCCCCTGTATCAGCGAAGACATCTTTTCCCCCTTTGTCCCGTGCCGCGCCATGGGCCGAGTCACGCCCGGGATAGCCTTGCTTCCGCCATTGGTACTCGTCATCCCCAATGTGCAACTCCGGCTATTTTCAAAAAAAAAAATTCCCCAAAATTTTGGCTCAAAAGCAGGTGTTTTACTCACAAAATCGGCTGATTATTCAAGCATGCAAGACTTCTAAACTTACAATGAATCATTTCAAGCACTGTACTAATTTCAAAATCTTTCAAACTTCAAAAAATCAAGAAAACCCACCCTTTATTTCCATGCTAATCACCTTAAAATCAGTCAAACCTATAGCATTACTGCTAAATGATGGAACTATTTCAATGTTAAACAAGTTATGAACTTTGGATTCTAACCCTCTACCTACCCGAGACCCAACACCATAAAAAAAAAAAAATTCAAACACTCAAAAAAATTCCGAGATTCAAGCATATTCGTCAGATTAATAGTTTAAAACTTATTCTAGCATGATCAGAAATGATTACGTACCTTAAACTGAAGTTTTTGAAGAAATTGCACCTCAGATTTTGAAGCGCTTTTGCCAAAAAATCTGCCCTTTTGAGAGAGCAGTGACGTGTTTAGTAGTGGTTATGTATTAGAGTATAGATAGGAAGCCTCTTGTTTGTATGCGAGGAAGTTAATGAGTAGTAATGTGGTGGGAGTGGAAGAGATTTCGGTGAGTAGAGGTAAAGTGAGGAAGGGAAAGGTGGACGGTGAACTTTAGAAGTCGAAAAAATGCCCGCTACCCGAGAGTTTTGGCCGCTCCAGGGGCACTATGGCGTCGAAGTAGGATGAAAGCCTGCACCAGATCGCCCAGCGGATGGTTTATCGCGCCCGACAAAGCGTACCCGACGGACCTATATCCGAATTAACGGGAACCCCGACCCCGCCAATCGCGAGTATGTACGCATCCGTCTTAATGTAATTCGAGTTGTTCCTAACCGTAGCGTGACCCGAAAATCCTTGTAGTCAAATAACGACACCACCAAAAATCGGTTGAGTTTCGATCTTTATGTTCTCTCCGGAAATAAACCATAGTTTGTATTAATAACGGTACGTTCCCAAGTTCGTGGGCGAGAAAAGATTCGAATGTGTGAGGATGTGTGACTTATGGCTGTGACATGGGTGTAACGTTGACCCATTTTTCGGCTTTCGTGTTATATCACCCCTCGTGGCCCCCATTCTAGTTCCGTATCGTTCGAGGACGAACAGTGGTTTAATTGGTATCTGATGTAACAACCCGTTAGGTAATTACTAAAATTCCTTAAAGTTCGAGTCCTAAAAGCATCGTTAATCAATGTATGGTTAGTGGCACAGAGGAATTGATTGTTAAATTGTTATGCAGTCAAATTAGTAAGGAATTAAAAATCATGGGGACCATATGGACTAGACCTTTTGCTACAGCGTGGGACGGACCGCTGCAACGGATTTGCCCCAGCGACAAAAACCTCGCTATAGTGAGCTCCAGACACGATGATCGGCCCCGGCGAAAGCGCCTCCTCCTCACGGCGCGTGAAGCAACGTCTCCGTTCGCCGCCGCGAATGGCATCCCCGCCTTAGTGAGTCCGCTACAGTGGACCATATGTCCGCCACAACGGACAATGTAGACGAATCGTGCCTATTTAATTCCCATTTTGGGATTTGACCTCATTCCTCTAAAAACCCTATATCTCAGCGGCCATTTGGGGTATTTTGGAGGAAATCCATGAAAGCTTGGGAAAGGTAAAATCATTAAACCCCATCCATTTCATTCTCTCTCTCTCTCTCTCTCTCTCTCTCTCTCTCTCTCTCTCTCATTTGTTACTTCTTTCACTAAGTTTATCTTCTAAGTTAATAAAAATAGTGGTTTTCAATAGTACAAACCTGGGTTAATAAAAGGGAATTCTTGGGTTAAAATCACGGCTAATCCTTGAACTAATCACCTAGATTCTACCAGGCTAAATAACCAACCTCAAATGCTAATCTTTTGCATTTTTACAAATGGGTTACAAATTGATTTCTTGAAATTAGGAGTTTTATAAAGGAAAGAGTTCCATTTAGGACTTAATTGATAAATTAGTAGTGAAACCTGGAATATTAGTCCATGGAAAGTCAATTTGGAAATAAATATAAATTCCAATTCTACCCTTATGAACCCGAAAGACAATTTCTAGAATCTGACTTTTGTTCTATTGGACCTGTTGACCTTCCTAGACCCTTCGTCGTGTGTCATGGTTCGAGAATGAGAAGACGAAGACAAATGGATGTTCGTGGCACATGCTCGCCCTCGAGGTAGGCTACGGCTTACTTATGTAGACTTCGATTAGTACTTCATATATGTTCAATAGAAAGTGATGGAGAAAGCTTGCCTAGGTCTCCAGACATGACGTTGGGTTGGATAGTTATAGGTTGGTATTGTTATGTGTGGTTATCGTATCGTCATTGTAGCTAGTGACCTGGTTATTTATGAGTGTTGTTGTAGTTATGTCTTGGTTGATGCCTACTTGCCGGGATATGTACTAGTATTGATGCTTGTTTACCTTTTTTGTTAGACTTCGGTTAGCGAATCATATGTATAGTTAGTGATTGTTGGAGAAAGCATGTAAACCTTCGAGTATGGAGCTTAGGATGGAATACTTAGGTTGGTATTGTTGACTACTATGGCTTGTCACTTTATTGTGTTCTATTGAGTTGTTGCTTTATTGTAAGTTGTTGGCTTGTCGCCACGTGATTGATTCTAGAGTTGATGCTTAGTGATTACCTTATGATTCAGAGAGCATAGTTATCATGGTTGAGGTTGTTGGAAAGGAAAGTAAGGTTATGATATTGATACCGTGATTGAGATATGTGTCCATGTGTGGCACCATTGATTCATATATATTCTTGTTGGCATTGTTATCATGCATTCGCTCATTTATACATATATTGGGATCCAGTTGCGCGCCGTAAAACTTACTTAGATCGGGTTGCACGTACTGCAACAATGACTCGGTTTGGGTTGCACGTTCCATAACATTGACTATTAGATGGGGCTGTGCGCCAAAACAAGTGCATGGACTTAGCGGTCCTCCATGGGTCATGACTGTTGAGGCGATGAGATATTCCGCCTGAAGTGTGTGTGTATCACTGCATTTGCATTGCATTCATCTCATATTTACATATGGTATTGTATTTGGGACTTCATGGTTGATATTTGGTGTTAGGTAGACTTGATAGGATTCTGAGATTGGTCTTCGGACTTGTACTTGATATGAGGAAATGGTATACGAAAACGGAACCCTAGGTCGAGTTAAGCTTAAGCGTGTTTAGTGGGGAGTTCCTTATCATTGGAAGTGAGAGTTTAATAGCTCAGACGATATTAATGAATTTGTAGATGATGATTGATAACGGTCCTTCTAATGGGTTCTAGCTTGGTTTGTTAGTTACGTTTGTGGGTGGAAATCATGGAGCCTTTTCCGGAAGCGTCTGTTAGAGTAAGCTAGTGATTGTATAGGTTGAGTTGAATTGATCCGATTGGTCGAACCTCTCCCTGTTATAGTTGTTGATTTTCTAAATACTTGCCTACCATACTTATCTATTATTCTCTATTGTTATTATGATTTCCTAATCGTTGTCGGTCTATGATGCTTACCAGTATGAGTGTTGTATTGATGCTACTCTTGCTACACCTTTTTTGGGGTGTAGATTGTTTCAGGTTGAGTTCGTGATTAGTAGCTTCCAAGGACGTGCCGGGGCTATCTTGAAGGTTATGTTATTCCCATTCTAAACAGGGTCGTCTTTCATTTATTGTTTTATTGTATTCGTACCTTAGAAGCTCTCTTACTAGTCTAGATCAGATCCTCAGGAACTAGTTGTAATAAAATTGTATTCATTGATCTTATTAAATATAAGACGGTTTCCATTGTTATGATGTTTAAGGTTGATATTTCTTGTATGAATTTTGGGAAAGGGTTCGTCTACTAGGTGGGAATAGGTAGGTGCCCGCACGGACCCGATTTTGGGTCGTGACTCTTATTTGTTGAGGAGTTATTTGATTGCTGAAAAGCTGTTGCAAGATTAGTTGGCCCCGGCATAATCACAGATACATTTGGGCCAAGAAGTAACTATACTCATGTCTCATGAAGGTGTTTGCATGAGAGATCTATCGACTATGAGCTTTAGTAATGTCATTCATCCCAGAATAATAATTCTTCTTAAATTTATGATTTGGAAATTTAGCTCTCCAATAGTGCAAAATGATTAAATCCATTCCTAAATGCTAAATTCATAATATGGTGGTTCTTACTCATGTCCTCGTAGTTCTCCCGGCTCTTTTTCTATTAGAATAATGATAAAGCATGTTTTTTCTAAATTAATGATAGAGTTTTGTTTTGGGAGATTTATAAGTCACAGCTGTTTACTATATGCAATCTGTTGGTCTTCTTTTTGTTAGTACCATTCCTTTGTATTTTGTTTTATTCTTTTATCTTTTTTCCTTTTTGCATTTTTTTTAATTAGCCAGAGAATTGAACTAGTGCTATGATTCAAATGATGACTTGAAGGGTGAAATTATTAGAAGAAGATTCTGCCGAGCAATTTTTTATCAAGATAATCTTTGACCTATTTTTAATTTAAATTATTATGTGTTATTTATTAACGGATCTAACTTATTTAAGCATTACCTTGATCTTAATCAGTGATGATATTATAGAAACATCATCAAATTCTTGAACACGGAGTAAATTGTACCCATAAAATTAACAATTACTATACATTTTTCATGTACAAAAATACAGAAAAAGCAATGATTAATTATTTCATGAATGAAAGATCAATCAATATTAGAAGACAATTATTTCAACAAAAATATGTTATTTTCGAACAATATGTAAAAGACAAAATTGATCGAACGTCATTCATTATAAATTTACAGTTCTTATAACATATGACAATGCCAGATCATCTATTTTTTGTTGAAATGCTCTTAGTATCGTTACTTTTACCATAAGCTTAATGAAGTCATTTGATCGCGCGAAGCGCGGGTAAATTACCTAGTACAATATAATTAGCATACATTAAACTCTTTATTAGGATTTAATTACTCAAAAAATAATTTGAAACTCTTTATTAGGATTTAATTACTCAAAAAATAATTTGAGTTCTACATGAAGAATTATGAAAATCTTAAATAATGTGAGAATTAAAGAAGGCATAGAGTCCCATTATATTTCTATAAATGATAGTGACTCGACCACATTTGAGAGTGAAATCCTTTAGATTAAAGTGTGTATCTGCTGTGGAAATTACTCCATAAGTGATCTTGTAAAAAACTGCTAAGACAATTGATTGTGGTAAAAGACATCCGTTCCTAAAAATAGTATGTTTTATTTTAATTTGCATAAGTCTCCGACTAGCTATTCATTCAACATAAATAATGGATTTACTCAAACTAAAAAAATAAGACGACATAAAACATAACATTCCCTTTTCATCGAAATAATTTATGGAATTACATTTTTGAGTTTAATCAACTTCACAAGTTTGGTAATGTGAGATTAAATTATTACAAAAGGTCACGGACTTAAGAACACTTGATCCTCTTATAAATTGATTATTGTATAACCAGAAAAATAATCTACTTGAAGAATCTATTATGGGACTTATTTTCTTTTGTATCCTCCATAATGATGATATTCATGCATTCACTCAATGTACCAAATGAGCCAAAGCTGTCATGACATGAGATTGAGCTGAAATTATTCCAGTAGTTGAAGGGTTTTGTCCTAAGACAATACAATAACCATCATCATTATTTTCCATTCCATGTGCCATGAGTTGCCATACTAAGCTTCCTGCCATGGTTCCCCCTTCTTTTGCCAAATTGTAGATATTTCCGTATACGCTACTCATGAATTTATCTCTTGGACCTTGACCTCTACTAGACTTTCCAAATTCAACTAGCACTAGAGGTTTCTTTAGTACTGTTCTTGCATCTTGCCAATGGCTTGTTATCCATCTTTTCATCCATGCCAATTGTGCATCATCCCTTTGTATGGATAACCTTAAAATGTAAAGAGTTTAAGTTTATGCATTAACGGTGCATAAAACATTTGTAAGATCATTATAGGTAAGTCTTTATATAAGCGTTGGTAACTTAATAAAAATATTACAATTATAATATGTAAAACTAAATTTTCTTTTTTGGTAGTATAGACTTCTTCATACTCCCTCCGTTTCAATTTGTTTGTCTTAGTTTAACTAGGCACAAAGTTTAAGAAGGTAAATAATATTTTTGAATCTTGCGTTCTTAAATTTAAAATATCTATAATGTACCAAAATACCTTTTAATCTTGTGGTTTTAAACTAGCCTTGTGGGATGTTAAGATTAAAGAGTTGCCAAATTAGAAAAAAACCATTCTTTTTTAAACAGACTAAAAAAATGTAAAACAAACAAATTGAAGCAAAGAGAGCAGTATATAATCATGTAAATTAGCGAGTGGAGAAAAAATGTTAACATACCACTGGTCAGTGTATGCATGGATAGTGGCAAAATCAATCTCTTTGATAAGATGGTTACTGATGAAATCTGTTCCGACTTGATAACCGGGATTAATTGATTTTCTTTCGGGAACAGAATCACCATAAAATCCCTCCATTCCAATCTCCAGCAAGTGTTTGTTGTCCAGTGACTTCACATAACTTGCCATTTCTTGAACTCAAGCCTAGAGCAATATTAGAAAACGAGAATTTAACGACAAAAAGTCAGTCATTTATATTTCTAAAAGTCAACACTACAAGAAAAAAGATATTTGGCAACAAAAATAAATAAATTATTGCATAAACTTTTTCCCAACGGTTGTTATTGCAACGACGTGCAACAACTTTTTTTTTTTTTTTGCCAAAAGTAATTTTTGCAACAATAATCAATACTATGGCAACAAAATTAAATTATTTGGCAACAAAAAAGTTCATTTGCCAACAATAAAACCAAGTTGTTGCCAAATATTAAATTTTTTGTTGTTATTTCTATACGCTCTTGTAGTGTCAATTAATTTGGAAATGAAATTTAAAGGAATTATTTGAGGCTCACATTAACAGTTTTCCAGAATAGTCAGCTTGATCGCGTGGCTCATTTATGAGTTTCCATGCCATGATTGTTGGATCATCTCTGTAAGTATCTCTAGTAATGGTATTGAACCTTGTAACAATTTTCTGAGCAATTTCACAAGAGCGTAAATTTAATTAAAAACCACCATACCAGGTTCTTAGTTTAGTTTTACTTAATAATGAAGGTAATATGTAGGTCAAAACAAGATTTCATTAATATCAACAGTAGTTGTTTCAGTAAAAACAAAAATCAATATGTTGCTACCCCCTACCTTAATGTGGTTATTGTAATGATTTTTTAGTATAGGATGAGTATAGAAATCATCGTCGCCATTAATTTGAGCCCCTGTATTTCGCGCCCCCTGAACATATTGAGCTTTTCCTCCAAAGTCGTTCCACTGGTTTACAAAGCTCAAGATTAGGCGAACACCATATTTCTTAGCCTCCGAGATCACGAAGTCCAAACCCTAAATCCAGAAAATACACAAATTAAATAACCCTAAATTTAGAAAACAATTAAAATAAGTATCTTACTAAGGATACATATCAATTTCTTTTAGAATTAAACCAGAAAAATACTTAGTACAAGGAATTTAAGTAATATAAGGGCAATGAATTTAACTAGGTATTACAGGGTATTAAACTCTATGTTCTACATTACTATATCAAACTTGATACGTAGAATTACATGTTATTGTAGGTCAACTTATTAAATGATAATGTAATTTTTTAAATTTTATGTTGTCACTGCGCAAAACATAAACCTTGATCTGAAAAACACGCTCATCGTAAATGCTGGGTGATACTTGTAAGGCTCTGTCACCTCCATCACTAAAAGCCCACGTACGGCAAACAGAAAGGTCAGCATGTCATATGGTGAGGAGGTATCCAATTTAAAGTGATCTTAACTTTCCTATTCTCAGGATTTGAGTTGTTGGTGAGATTTGCATACTCAGTAGCTTTACCATAGGAACTCTCAAACTTAGGGTGATCAGTTTTGTTATTGAAGAGATTGATGTTCCTATTAAACCATATTTCCCACAAGCAAAAAGGGATAAAGTTGCCAAATTTATGAGATGGTTCTTGTTTAGGTAATTTAGGAGTAGGAGGGATACGAGGGGTAATGAGAAACAACAAATGGGATTGGGTAATTGCCTTCACTAAAGGTTTGCCCAACACTACTAATACTCTTGCAAAACTAACAGCTATTATGCAAGGGCTTCAACTGGCTCAAGAACTTAACCTTAAGCCCCTGAAAATCAACAATGATTCCATTGAGGTAGTAAATATGTTGAAAAATGGTCACACTCCTTACAACTCTATCATCTCTGAATGAAGGCTCTTCATGCACAAGTTGGGTTGTCTGGTACCAAAGCACATAGACCGTGAGCAAAACAAGGTAGCAGACCTGTTGGCAAAGGAAGGTGCTAGGCAGAAGCTTTTTGATAGGGCTACGATCCATGCGGTTCCTCCTTTTTTTGTGAGGAAAGTGTCTTGGGAAGATATGATAGGAACTACTTATGAAAGGGATGTTAATTTTTATTATGTACAATAGCAATCTCGCCGAAGCATGTAACAGGCATAAGCCTAGACATTGGCTGACTCTTGTACATATATATATATGGCACTAGTATCTGATTAACCAAAAAAAAAAAATTATTGGGGTGATTCTTTTGTCTGCATAGTCATACTCTTAGGGTGTATTTTTTTTCTCGGTAAATAAGTGATTTTTCTACTCATTTTATTGTGTTTGGTATGCAAATCGAAAAATGTCATTTTAATAGCATTTGAATTTGGAGTGCAACTTTTGGTGATGGGGGTTAGCAAGGATTTGGTGGGGGGGGGGGGGGGGGAGGGATAAGTAAAAAAGTTTCACATTTCTTATAATTTTTTTTATAAAATTGACATAATCTATGGGGGAGGGGGTGGATATAAAATTGACATAATATATGGGGGAGGGGGTGGACAACGGTGGGGTGGTGGTAAGAAAAACTTTTTCATTTTTTTTAATTTTTTTATAAAAGTAAACAAAAAATTGGGCAGGGGATGAGGTAGAGTTGCAAAACTCTGCCTAGTGGGTGAGGTAGAGTTTTGATGGATATAAATTATTCATGCTATTTTAAATATAAAAAAATAAGTTTTTTAAAAAAACATGAATAAGTATATCCTATTCTCTCATATTTTCTGATAAATTCTGCAAGAAGAAGAACACTACCTGAAGAATAAAGAAGAAACAAATTGTCAAAGAAGTAAGCAAAGAATTCAATAGATGGAACCACGAATTCATAAGTCACAACCGTGGAGCTTTACATGTGGGAGTTACATAAAGACAACACTGGGAGTGATTTCAAAATCCACGGGTGTGACCACCATTCTCATACTCACACCCGTCAAATGTTGGCATCAAGAAAGAAGTTGCAGAATTCACGGGTGTGACCACCACTTTCATACTCATACTCGTCAAGTGTTGGCATCAAGAAAGAAGTTGCAAAATTCACTGGTGTGACCACCACTTTCATACTCACACCCGTCAAGTGTTGACATCAAGAAATAAGTTGCAAAATTCACGGGTATGACCACCACTTTCGTACTCACACCCGTCAAGTCTTGCCATAAAGAAAGAAGTTATAAAGGTCGCGGATGTGAGCACTACTTCAAGGAATGCATTCGTTGGGGGAGACACTACATTTTCCTATAAATAGAAGCATCACTTTGCTTACAAATCATCCAATAATTTACAAGACAAAGTGTTAATCTTGGTCTATTTCTCTTTTCTTTCCCTTGTAGGAAAAATATTTCTCCAAGTCTTTCAATATTTCTAGTTTCTTAAATTCATATTTTCTCTTTTCTAACTTCATAATGGAGTAATCTCTTTTTGTTGAGATAGCTAAAGAAACTTGGTGTAATGTTATATTATCTTATTTTAATTATTCCTCGTATTGATATTATTTAAGTGCCATACTTTGTGTTGGAATGATATATTCTACTAATCATTATCGTTACATAGTATATTTTGTGTTATGATTATAGTTATATTAATTTGTACTTCTAACTGGATGGAAATTAATATTATACTATAATAATCGCATAAAATATATATGTAATAATATTTTTAGTCATCTATCATTCTAAATCTTTGAACTTGCTTCTTTTAATCCTAATTCTCACGGAGGGTTTATTTCAAGTTAGTTCTTAGGTTTAAATCTTTATCTTATTTCTTTCCGTCCTAATTCTCACGGAGGGGGAGGGCTTATTTCGAGTTAGTTCTTAGGTCTAAATCTTTATCTTATTTCTTTCCGTCCTAATTCTTACGGAGGGACAGTCTCAAATAAGTTTATTGATTTGAGGGATCTCTATATTATTTCTTTCAATTCTAATTCTCGAGGAGGAATTGTTTCAAATAAGTTTATTGATTTGAGGACTAATCGCAAGAGGTCTTTATTCCTCATAACACAAATCAAGTCTAGGAACTATTTCTACTGTTTTGTGGAATTTACTGGAAAAAAAAAAGATTTTATTGCCATATATACACTAAGTGGATTCAACGACTCCCAACTCTTTCTTTTAAGATAATCTTTTGAAAGTTGTTTCTTTTGTTAAAGTAATTTACAAATTTAAGTCACTACTCTCCTTTCATCAATTTGATTCTCTCAAATGGCAGCCAAAATACTACAAATCTGTAGCATAGATTTTTCAATCTCTGTAGGACAATATCTAACACTATATTAGAATTTGACAGAGTACGAGCGAAATTTCCTATGCACTTTGGCCTCATCAAGTTTTGCATTCAAAACTCTACCTTAAGGTAGAGTTTGCCTGATCAGGCAGAGTGCCTGAAGGCAAAGTTTTGCAGGCAAATCTCTATCTTGCGAATCCAAACTCTACCTTGCGATTTTAAAAAAAATAATTTTTGATTGAGAGGGGGTTCGAACCCGAAACCAAGGGATTCTAGCGAAGGACAAAAATTAAAGACCACCAATTTAATGGGTAAAAATTAAAGACCACCCCAAAATAAGGGCATTCCGGCGAATTGCCCAATAAAAATTGACTACTTTTAAAAATTAGACTAGTGGCCGGCATTTTAGAAAATTGCCACCTTATCTGATGTTTAAAATTCAAAACTAATATCATACCAAAGGCCTATTTTCGAAAAGAGTAGCCAATTAACTACTAGCTACAAGGATAAAAAGTGACCACCTGGCCCATATAACACGAAATTTTAGAAAGAAGTGTATTAGTTCATCCATCAAACTGAAATAATACCAAGCACATTATACAACTTGCTTTAATTTAGTTACCTAATGCTAGCCACGGTAGAATAATTAAAAATGACAATGATCAATGTGTATAAATTTAATCATCCGTTATGCTTTAATAGTTCTACACAACTATGCTTTCCTAGCACCACGCTACCATGTTCCGTTGTTCGTGGAAAAACATTGTTTACGCTTAAAAAGGTAACAATTAAATTTGTATGTTGTTTAAAAGATATGTAATTTGATTAGTTTATAGAGTAGAAGAATAACAATAATGAAATAAAGATTAAGGATAAGAAGATAAGAGATAGCCTCAGCGAATGTTGTAACATATGGCACGGACTGAGGCTTAAAAACTTCGAACCAATTTGTGAAAATTCTATTGCCTTTGATGCTTACAGAACTTGAGAATTAGGGTTTAGTATAATTGAGTAGAAGAAAGTGAAAACGGGATCTACTCTTTTGTGAGGACCTACCTACCTATTTATAGTACAAGTATTTGTATTCTACATGGTAATTAAATCAATCATGGATAATGATTCCCTGAATCTCAGTTTTGATAGCTGCATGACGCGTCGTGCAGAGAGAAATCCGCAACGGGTTGGATTTCTCGGACTCTTATCAATTAGAAATGTAACTCTTCGGAAATTGCTGGTTCCAGGTGACTGAGTCCAAAATGTTCAACTGATCTACTGCCCCTCGTTCTTAGTCCGAACAGTTGGTCGTTGGGTCAGGAACTTAGACCCAAGTTTTTACCGTATACAGATAGTCCTCCATTTTCCGGAGGAAAGTATTAACTCCGGGAAATGGATCCGAATGAGGCTAAGCAGTCCGTACCTCGCCGCCTTTGAAAAGACATTCCATCAATCCAGCACTTTGCCCAATACTGATGCTTCATTATTATCCCTGCCTAATCAGTCTCGAGAATCCACCCCTTGTCAGAACTTAAAACTTTTCAATTCCCCACCTTTTGCTATATAAGGCCCATACTTCATATTTTGCCATGCACTTAGAAAAGAACCCTAAGTTCTAAACTTTAAAACCCCTTCTTTGCAACTGCCTGCTTCTAAAAACCCTTTTCAATAATGAATTCCATTCCGTTCTTTGATGCAAAGTGCGGCCCAAACTTCATCACCACCACGTTCTCCGCCATTGTCTGCGACGGGAGCTTCCAGTCCTGAGGAGGAACTAGAGTTCCTTGCTACTAATATTCTTCCTGCTGGTTTCAAATATGAGAATGATTGCAAGGAAAAATTTGAGTCCTATATCGATGTTGACACTGTTCCTATAGTTCGGAACAATTGTAGCTTAAGAGCGGATATCGACGTTCTCCCCGTTGATCAGGGGGAGAGGATCAACCATCACTTTAATGGTTGTTTATTGGTCTATACTTACCTTTTTACTATTGGGTTTTCTCTTCCTATCTCTCAAGTAGAGGACTTTTGCCGCCGATACCGTGTTTGTCTCGGGAAAATTGCTCCGCAGATTTGGAAGCTCGTATACTGTATTGAGATCTTGGCCAATATAGCCGGGTTTCTTTTACCCTTGACTACCTAATTCACATTTACGTTCCTCGAGTGATCCGAGGTGGCATAATTCATTTGTAGCCTCGTGGGGCTCGATGCCTTATAGACCCTGAGGATGATTTCAATAGGGGATGGTTGCATCGGTTCGTCATGATTCGCACAGACTAACTCCATCGCTCTCTGTTCGTAGATTTCTCCGAAGTGTGGAATCCTACCCCGATTCTGGCCGAATCTAAACTCGTAGTCACTATTTTTGAGTGGGTAGTTGCACTGTTAGGCGCTTCTTGTGACGTGGTCCGCTCTTGGAGGAACATGGCGCCCGAAGGGTAGAGAGGAAAAAGCCATGGTAAGTTTCAATCTGCTCATGAATTTTCTTGTCCATTTTTCTAACTTTATAATCTAAGCCCGAACTCCTGGCTTTCAGGGCTTCCTACGAAGATATCCTCTTTAAAGGGAAAAACATAATGGAAGAGGATACCGGGGATGTTGTCGAAGAAGGGGATGTAGCAGCTGCTTCGGTGAAGGTAACAAAACGGAGAATCCCTGCAAGCACTTCGGTTACCCCTTCACAGATAGGCTCTCGGGTCAGATCACGTCATATTTTGCGGACTCGAGAAGAGATCTCCCGTAGTAGACCAACCCCGGTGATCATTCTAGATGAAGATGATCCGTTGGAGCAAAACACAAATGGACGGTTCATTATACCGGGTGCGGTTCTAAAGCCACTTAGCTGATACATGAGCACACCGTAGCATCCGAGGACATGAACCGAAGTTCTCCACCTTCGAGTCACCAGATCGAACTGGCTTTTTACCATTTTTAGTTTAGGACTGTATGTTAGGCTATTTTGTTTTGTGCGGTTAATGTAACCGAGACAGCAGGGCGTCCGTCACAAATGTAGTAGAAACCCGCTTGACTTAAATCGAACCCTTTTGAATTGTGAATGTTTTCATCCATTTTTAATTTCATCCGGACCGAATTGGATTTTTCTTTATGCATGGATTCTTCTCTTCGTTCGAGTCTCCGTTATGTCGGGCTTATCGATATCTTCTCTTGCTAGTTTTAAAAATAGGCGGGAAACCCAAACGTCTTGTTAACCGTCACGTCCGCCTGACTTCGAACACGTGTGACTATCATATTGGCTGTCCCTTTAGTTATCTGATCAATGCACTTCTGTCACTATGACCCTTCGCCTATAAATAGTTCGTCCCTTCTCATTTTTACTATTTACAGCCCTCAAAAAGTTACTCCTCGATCTTAACTCTTGCTTTCTTCTTCATCTGAGAAGCCAAACCTTGGTTAGAATCCTCAAATTTCTCGTTGGAATCTTCAAACCTCTTGTCAGAATCTTTATCCTGTTCTTTAGATTTTCCTAGATCTTCAAATCTTTATAAAAATTTCTTTCATCTTCTCCCTTTACCAAATCTTCATAAAAAATGGTTATGAGTCCAAGATCTTTCTCTCACGAGGCTTCTCCGGTTGGATCCCCCAGTTGACCGAGACTGAGGTTAGAATGTTACACCTCGTAGTTTTGTACGATGAGATTCATTAGGTGTTAGTTGTCCTAATTGTGGACACCGGAGTTATCTTCTAGGATATATGATATTATATGTGCCTATCTTATGGTTATGAGGGTTTAAGTTGATGTAATAAGTTATGGAAGGACTTGAGAACAAGCGAATTAAGGAAATTAAGTTTGTTGGAACTTTGGGAAAACTTGGTAGAATTTTGGATAGGATTTTTTATCCAATTTGAGAGAGGTATATCTCCTAGAATATGAGGATTTTTGGTGTGTATTATCCATCCAAATTAAAGTTCATTGAGTCTAGTTTTCAACGCAACAAACCGTTCGTCAATGTGACATCGGAGTAGAAAGTTATGGGTGTTTTAAGACAGACTGCTTGGGCAGAGAAATTTGACGATTCAGTTTGATGAATCACAAAACTTTCTGCGGCCTATCAAATGAAATTTCTCCCATAGTAAAGCAGGTCCAATGAGCACATTTGGGGTGGTCCATTTGACGGAGCGTCAAATTTTCTCATTGTCCGTCAAAGTGGCCGCAAAAAAAAAAGTAATTTATGGTTGACTTTTTGATGTTATAAATTTGATCCAAGTTTCATTTTTCACCATTTCCACCTCAAAATTCGTCCAAATACTCTCCAAAACCCTCTCCTCAAGTTCATATGCTAATCAAGGCCAAACCCAAGAGGATCAAGGGATTCAAGTGCTAGAAAGCTCACTAGGGTTAGTAAAGTTCAAGTATCTCTTTGGTGTTGAAGTTGTAGGTTTTATCCTAGTGAAGTAATTTGATTCAAAGCTTTCTCTTGTATGATTAAGGTAAGTTTTCAAATCTATTGCATGTTGTTGAGGTTGTTTGATTGTTATACAATTTGGCTGAAGGAGAAAAATGGAAGGAGAGTTTAATTATGAATTTGATAATATTTTGAGCTATAAATTAACTTGGGTTATAAGTTTTGGTATGTAATGAGTATATTCTTGTTGTGAGTGGTAATAATGATGACGAGGAAGTGTTGTATACAAGTATATTTGGAGTTGTGTTCAAATTGTTGTTATGGGTTGATTATGAAAAGGAATTTTGGGATTGAATTAAGCATAACTTGAATGAAGTCTCTTAATTATGGTATTGTTGATTGGGAGTAGTTTTGGAATTTGGTAGAAGTAGATGAAATAGGGGAAATGCTACCCAATTTTCACTAGCTCACAAATTACTCTAGTTTGAACTTAAGAGTGTTTTTAAGACTTAACCTTAGTAAGAATCCTCTTGAATGTAGATTTGCGGGCTTGGGAGGAGAACGTTAAGTAACTAAGGAGACGTAAAGGTATGTTAAGGCTAACCCTTTCTTTCTTAAGGCATGATTTTTTATTGTAAACCTTCACACGATATCCATAATATCTCAATTCCTACAAATGGTAGAAGCTCATGACTTTCAAGGTTCTTATGGTATTGTTGATAAAATTTCTTCATAAGGATGATGATAATAATGATGGTGATTCCATAATAGAAATCGGAGGTTCTTGACCTTATGTCACTCCGATAGAGTTGTAATGCTTCCTTTGGATTCTCATGTATGCCATCTATGTATATATAGCTATTATCTGACACCGAACTAATATAGCCGGGTATGATATCTATTGTGCACACCACTACAGTTGGGTACGAACAACACCTAGTCTTATTATGGCCAGGTACGGGCGACATCGAGCCTATATAGTCGGGTATGGTATCATTATATGTATATGTATGAAATGTTCCCTTTAGAGAAAGGTTAAGTATGCACGACAATCGTCATAAGAGGTATTATGAGGTGTAAATTGATCTTCTTATCTTATGTTATCTTCATGCTTTTATCATGTTGCTATTCATGCCTTACATACTCAGTACATTATTCGCACTGACATCCTTTTTGTTTGTGGACATTGCGTTCATGCCCGCAGGTAGACAGGGAGACGGATCTGACCCCTAGGCTGCATTATCAGCGATTGCATAGAAGTGCTCCATTGATCCGGAGCTGCAGTTTAGTTGGTACTATTCTTTTGTGTACATACTTAGGCATGGCGGGGTCCTTTCCTGTCTTTATAGTATTACACACTCCATGTAGAGGCTCGTAGATAGATGTATATAGCTAGATGTCCCATAACCTTATCAGTTCATATTGTTGTATATCATTTTTGGCAGCCTTGTCGGCTTGCCTATATGGGCATAGTTGTTGATGATTATATAGATGTGTCATGATCTAGTGATACATGCCCTTACAGATTATGATGTTCATGAGTTATCTTTGTGATCCACTTCGGTTGATTATGAGATGTATGTTCAGAGGTGCTCGGTAGGTTAGCTTCGGATACCCGTCATGGCCCTCTGGTTGGGTCGTGACATAGAATCCCATACGAACCCTAGGGTAAAGATGTCATCCCCTCGGTATATTATTTCGACTTTGAGTTTATAGTTGAAAAGCCTCCGAGGGGTGGCAAAGCTGATCGGGGTTATAACGTCAGGTGCTACCCCTCCTCGATTGATGCGACTATCATCTCCAAGGTTAGTTCATATTGTGCTTGGAAGGACAGCCCCTCCGAGATCATAATCCCGGGCCCTGATGATGACATAACTACCTATGTGGAAGGTACTTGTCCGTTTACACTTACCCCTTCACTTTCAACTTAGAGCCCTCGATCGACGAGGTGATTCTGGACATGTGTAAGACATATAAATTGTGTCTTGCGCAAATCAGGCCGAATTTCTGGCGGATCATCACATGCATCCGCTTTTTGGAGAACAACGTTAGGGCCCCGTTCACGCTACACCATCTGATCAAAGTTTATTCTCCCCAGATCTTTCGTGGTAGGATCGTGAAGCTGACAAAGCACGGAAAGTACCCGATCCTTTCCAGCGTAGATGAAAATAAAGATCGAGGTTGGCTCGAACGCTTTGTTCGAGTCAAGATCGAGGATATCATTCCTCGAAGCTATCTTTCTTTTCTCGAGCAATGGAATAATAATCTTAAGTGTCCTCGATGTCTCTTAACTCCTCCATTACCTGCAAACTCCTTGTCTAACTTTTTCCCTTTGACCGTTTTCTTGTTATAGCTAAAGAGTTGTTACCGATACCATTTTCGATTTTGAGAAGTAGGTGGATGCCATAATGGCCCGACACCCCCACAAACTTCGCACTTGGAAAGATCTTTTCGCCAGCAAATAGGTGGCGGTAAGCCTCCTACTTGTTTGATTTTTTTACCTTTTTGTATTACCTCGTAATCTTTGCTGATGATTAATGATGTGTTATGCAGGCCTGAAGAGGGGCAAGGCCAATTTGAGGCCAGAGCCCTCAGATGCTCCCCCGGCGGTAGAAGAGATGTTTGATCCGACAAGTGCAGATCAAGTCATTGCCGAGGTTTCAAAGAGCAAGAAATGAAATAGACCCTCCAAACCCTCGACCTCAACGGGTTAGAAAAGGAAGAGAACCACTCAGACCCGGATGTTGAGAGACATTCCTGAGAAAGATCTTCTCGTGAAATTCGTCCATACCGATACGACTGCCGCCGCTGGCGCTGAGGCAAGTGAAACTCCGTTTGATGGGACGAAGGGAAATGTGGCCGAAATGGCCGGTCTAACAGTTAAAGGCATGGGAGAAGATGTACAGTCTTTCGATTTGCCAGATCTTGGCTCATCGAGAACCGCGGCCCCTGTGGGTCCTATTTTAGTAGAGGACGACCCGTCCTCGAGTGAGAAACAAGCGGCCGACCGGTTGCCGAGACTACCTCTCCCCTCCCTCGAGCAAGAGATTTCGCATATGCTGAAGTCAGTCGCCCCGCCTCTTCCGTTATGGCTAACCCTACGGAGTTTAATCTCCCTATTCCCAAGGGCACAGAAGGCCTTTGAGGGCTATCGAGTCGGGTTCTCGAGCTAACCTCATGGATATTTTCTCAGCTCTGAGTGCCAGCCCGAATGAGACGAGGTCCATCGTTGTCACCGTCCCGATGGATATGCACTTATTATCTCGACCAGTCGGAGTGGCTAGTTATCTTTGACCTTTTGTGTCTGACGAGGATTCAGAAAAAATGAACCGCGTCTCGTGGCAATGTCTCTTCAACGACAGCATGCACTCTGGCAACCGGGTATGTTTAACATCCTTGATTTTAATGATATCTTATAACTTATGCTTATGTTTAATTAGGGACTTTTCTCTTTTCTGCAGTCTGTTGTTTTGCAGCACGAGGCTTTCTTTGATGTATGAAGGAAAATATCGAGTTGGGTAGCCAGATTGAAGACGTTCGGGGCCAGCTGGATACTCAAGGTCGAGAGACCAACAAATTCAAGATCCTTTGGCAAAACAAAAAAAGACTCCACTGCTAAAAGTGAGGTGACTTTCGCATTTCAAGGCCGAGCTTGTTGCTGCCAAAGAGGGAAAACTCCATGTTGAAAATGATCTAGCGGACTTAGCTGAGGAATATACCGTTCTTACGGTGGATAAGCAGAGGCTCGAACGGGAAGTCAAGGTTTTACACGAGGATGAGGTGGCTGCCAATACCCATCTAAGGCAAGGGCTCGATGCTACCAAAGCTGAGATTGCCAACCTCGTTGTCGAGTGTGCTTCGGAGAAGGAAGTTTTGAGGGTAGCCCAAGAGAAGGCCGATACCCTAGCTATGTCTATTGAGGATCTTACCGATCAGCTCGAGGCGGCCACCTGAGATCTAAGCATGCTATCTTAGTAGAATGCCGAGTTGACGATCCAACTACAGCAGGCTTTATCCGAGCGGGATCGAATCCAGTCCCAAGCTGAGACAGATGTCAAAGCTGCTAATGACCGATCTACTCTGTGAGCCGAGCATATGAAGTGGAAAACTCGCGTGCTTACTCTTCAGGAGGTCCAACGCAGCATTATGGATATAGACTTGAAGATTACTCAGGCCGAGAAAGCCGAGACCCGGACCCAGAAAGCTCTTCTTGGTGACAGTTCGGAAGATGAGCCTGCCACTTCCGAGGAATTGGATTCTTCCTAGGAGGAGTAGATAGGACCTTAGTCCCAAAACTGTATATTTCTTTTGTGTTTGTAAGTTTTTACCAAGGTCGGCATCTGGCCTTTATATATATAATGAAAGGTTTCACCGGTGTCCTTCCAAGCCGACTTCTTTATTTTTTGAAATAATGTTTATTTAATGTCTACTCGAGAGAAATGGATCCGGACTGATATCTCATTTGAATATAAGTTAGGCTCGACCTCGGCTAATATTTATATGAGTTCGTTGTTTTGAGTGAACCATTCTCAAAAATAAGCTAGCTTTGTGCACTGAGACTTTTATTTGTGGGTGACTAAGTAAATTGACTTAATTTTATTCTTGTGAATTCGGACGTCTCCAAATTACTTCGGGCATTTGGGTTGATATATCTAACCTTTTGGACTTGGTATTTTCAAACTTTAGGCTTAGTCTATTTGAGACTTTCAACACCCTCATGCACGAGTTGGGCTCAATTCACTGAGAATTTCTTGAGGCCAAACCCTTATTTTGTTTGTCAAATGTTGACGATAAGTCCCTAGTTTATAGCTACTCTTGGTTTTAGAGAAGAAAAAAGGGATTATGGGTGCGAAAAAATTAAACCAAAGTGTTCTTCTGATTTCACAAACTTGTATGGTACAACTGCCGAGGGAGGCATTGATTCGTTTTTATCGTAGCAAATAAAATTCACCGCGCACAACTCATTCGGTCGTTTGGCCCTTACAATGAGTCCTAGTGCTGAAATTTTTAAAGCTTTAAAGGTACAATCGATTTGGCAACAATGGGCTATGTGATAGTCACCTAGTGTTTATGTTTGAAGTATGAGAAGAGAAACACTATCGTTGATACCGAGCAGTCCCCAATCCCAGTACTGGTCTTTTCCGTTATAGTAACAAGCTTTACGTCGTTGCCCTCATTAAAAACCTTGCTGGAAAACCCACTTGGGGACAAAACTGAGCTAAGGGAAAAAGAGTGCAACACGTGTTTTTAGGCCTAACACTAATCTTCTTGACTTCGTTCGAGCTTGTTCCTGGAAGGACCGAAATAGGTAAGTCAAAAAATTCATGAAGGGGGTTCGAGTCATACCTTAACAATAATATCTTTTCAGGTGTGCTATATTCCAATTACTTGGCAGCTGTTGGCCATCCTCCGACTTGAGTTACTTCGAGCCTTTGTCGGTTATTCTGATTACCCTTTACGGCCCTTTCCAGTTGGGACCAAGCTTTCCTTTGTGAGGGTTCTTTGTGTGTAATGTGACTTTTTGAAAGACCAAGTCCCTGATTTTGAAGTGCCGAAGGTTAGTTATTTGGTTGGAGTACTTGCCCATTTGTTGTTTCTATACTACCAGACGGACCAGCGCGGTTTCACGGAGTTCCTCCATTAGCTTGAGTTTTACTACCATAGCCTCGCCATTGAACTTCTCCATAGCATATTAGAACCTCAGGCTCGGTTCTCCAACTTCAATTGGGATCAATGCCTCTGCGCCATACACCAAGGAAAATGGCGTTTCACTGGTGCTTGACTTTGAAGTCGTCCTATAAGCCCAGAGCACTTCTGGCAAGATTTCTTTCCACCTGCCTTTAGATTCATCCAACCGTTTCCTTAAGTTCTGAATGATAGTCTTGTTCATTCATTCTGCTTGTCCGTTTGCGCTCGGATGACACGGAGTAGACATTATCTTCTTGATCCTCAAGCCTTCAAAGAAATTATTGACTTTGTTGCCTATGAATTGTCGGCCATTGTCACATGTGATCTCAGTCGAGATGCGAACCGGTAAATGATGTGGTCCCATATGAAGTTGATGACCTCTTTATTCCCTACCTTTTCAAAAGCATGTGCTTCAACACATTTAGAAAAATAGTCAACGAAACAAAATGAAACAAGCCTTACCGGTGCCCAGCGTAGGGGGCCAATTATGTCCATTCCCTATTTCATGAATGGCCATGGGGACAATACTGGATGGAGCAATTCCCCTAGTTGATGGATTATTGGGGCATGCCTTTGACATCGATCACATCTCCGAACAAAATTCTATGTCTTCTTCCATATGATCGCAGTAATAACCGGCTCGAATGTGCCTTCGAACCAATAACTGGCCTCCGTGAGTGATTACCACAGTCCCTTCTGGCCGGACCGCGCATTGCACGCTCCGTCTCTCCGGCCCCAAACACCGACTAAAGGATTGTAAAAATGAACGTCGGTATAATATTCCTTCGATTAAGTTATATCATGCCTCCTTGGTCCTAAGAGCTCGTGACTCCTTAGGATCTACTGGTAACTTTCCCTCCGCCAAGTAGTCTATGTATTTATTCCGCCAGTTCCAAGTTAACTTGCCATGTTGACTTCGGCGTGGCTGCTTTCAATGGCAGAGTTCATTAATTGGACCACCGTACTCAAGTTGAATTCTTATGTTCCTACCAAATAGCCCAATTTAGCTAATACATTCGCTTTAGTGTTTTGTTCTCTTGGCGCATGCTGTATAGTCCATTCCTTGAATCGGTGTAGAACCACCTGAATTTTCTCCAAATATTTCTGCATCGTATCATCTTTTACAGCGAAAACCCCATTTACCTGATTCCGACTAAAAGTGAGTCACATTTTGCTTCAATGATCTCTACTCCCAAGCTCCTGGCCAATTCCAAACCTGCAATCATAGCCTCATATTCGGCTTCATTGTTAGTCAATTTCAGAGTTCTTATGGACTGTCGGATGATATCACCCGCAGGGGCCTTAAGTACAATCCCAAGCCGGGACCTTTTCACATTGGAAGCTCCATCCGTGTAGAGGGTCCAGATCCCCGAGGTTACCCGAGGCGAACTTTCTCTACCTCGGGCACCGTTGTGGGGTAAAATCTACTACGAAGGTCGCCAAAATCCTTCGAGTTTTATACAGTCGTTTGGGATTGTACTGCTCAATGTCATACCCGCTGATCTCGACTGCCCACTTTGCTAACCTACCGGATAACTCCGGTTTGTGCATAACATTTTTTAACGAATATGTCATTATTACGCATATAGGGTGACATTGAAAATAGGGTTTTAACTTTCTAGATGCATTTAATAAAGCTAGGGCCAATTTTCTAGGTGGGGATAACATTTCTCCACATCCTCCAAAGTTCTGCTAACATAATAAATTGGAAATTGCATACCTTCTTCCTCTCGGACCAGCACCCCACTTACCGCGACCTCGGACAATCGCTAAACACAAGTACACCCTCATCTTCCTTCCGGGGTGTGAAAATGTATATGCTCAATAAATACCGTTTCAATTCTTCTAAGGCTTGCTGACACTCTGGTGTCCACATGAAGTCTTTTTTTTTTAAGCAACGAGAAGAAACGGTGGCTTTTATTCGAGGACCGGGAGATAAATCTACTCAGGGCTGCAATCCTTCCGGTCCCCGGGGGTATTTCTACCCCATCGATGATCATGTTGATCACACGTTGAGTTTGGTTCGGCCTTTCTTACTTGTTCCCGTCTTGCTCGTTCACTCAGAAACTCACAGAGATGATCGTTTTTAACAGCCGTGTCACTTCGTCCCTTAACCCTTTACAGTCATCGGTTCGGTGTCCATAAGTACTATGGCACTTGCATATCAGGTTTAGATCCCATTGCGAAAGGTCGGTTCGCAGCGGCCTTGGCCATCTCGCATCTTTGATGTGACTGATTGCCACTACAATGGCTCCCGAGTCAACGTTGAAGTTATATTCGGACAACCACAGGCTTTCGACGGCGTCGGACATCCCAACGGCGCAAGTCGAACCGTAAACCCTCGCTCCGAGCCGCGGTCGCTTCGTCTGTCACTTCTCGCTGTTTTGGGGCGTGACCACTTCTTCCCTTATCCGACCTGAAGGTGGACCTCTCGGGTTGAGGGTATGGATGATATCTCTTGATGGTTGAAATTTTGATTCTATTACCCTTTTCGATCTGTCCAAATTTTTATCCGATTAACCGGACCTGGTGGGAGCCCGAGCTGATCATCCTCCACTCGTATCTTGGATTCATATCTGTCATGGACATCCGCCCATGTAATGGCTCCGAACTCCAATAGGTTTTCTGTCAGCTTAAGGGAAGCGTTGGAACTTCGGGGGTTAAGTCCCTTTGTGAAAGCTTGAGCCGCCCACTCATCGGGAACCAAAGGCAGCAACATCCTTTCCTTCTGGAACCTTGTCACGAACTCTCTGAGCCATTCGTCATCCTTTTGGAAGATCTTGAATATGTCGTCCTTTCTCGATTGCACCTTCCGGTCTCGTGACGAGCCTTCACGAAGTATCATGCGAGTAGCTTGAAGGGATGTATGAGTTACCGACATAGCTGTACAATACAATTGCATGGCTCCCTTAGTCAACGCCTCACCGAACTTTTTCAGCATTATCGATTCAATTTAATCATCTTCCAGATCATTGCTGTTATGACACAGGTGTAGGCAGTTATATGTTCCTGAGGATCCTTTGTCCCGTCATATTTCTGGATATCCGGCATCTTAAGTCTCGTTGGGATCAACTTCGAAGCCGCACTTTGTGGGAAAGGCCTTCGAACAATATATTTGGTTTCCGGTCCGGTTAGAATGGGGGGTGTATAATCCCCCACCTTCTTTTCGTTGGAGTCGATTCGTTTAGAAAGTACCTCCAACATCTTTATCACCTCGAACGATTCATTGGGCACCGACCGTCCTC
Source organism: Lycium ferocissimum (assembly GCF_029784015.1). NCBI lineage: Eukaryota > Viridiplantae > Streptophyta > Magnoliopsida > Solanales > Solanaceae > Lycium > Lycium ferocissimum. Next base: position 7,527,575 of record NC_081351.1, read on the forward strand.
GATCGCTACTTATCTCAATCTCCCTACGGGCTGCTATGGGTGTAGCGGGTCATATTTTTTTTGATTCGTATTTGTACTTGCCTCATTTAAAAACGAAAGTGTACCGGGGAAGTACGTTGTCAATCGTACAGGAAAAAAGGAAAAAATATACTTCTACATGGATGGTGCTCTAAATGGACTTATTTCAGAGTCGCTACCTAATTTTTAGGAAATTAGGGAAATCAGTTCGAAAAGGGTTCATTCAAAACGGTTAAATTTTGAAAAAATCCTAATCTAACCAAAGTATGGGTAAGGGTTCTGGTGATCCCCTGGGGAAGGTGTTAGCCACCCCAGATTAAAGGATCCGTAAAATACGATTGACCTACGGGTTCTAATAGTATACCTTTGTATATAATTGTTTATGGTAAAAATTGTTTCATTTTATATTTCCACAACAAAAGATTTTAGTCATTCATGCGAAATATACCATGTTTCAAGAAATAAAAGCGGTAAAATTTTGCCCAAAATTGGGCGTTTAGGGTGTCGGGCTAGAACACTTAGGCTAATACCCGAAGGCTCTTAGCCTAAGTAGGACTCTACGTAAGTCCACCCAAAAATAGTTTTTTAAAAAAATAGTTTTTAGGAAAATATTTTTTAGGCATACTATTATAGTCCATATATTAATCGTATTCGGCATATATAATCCCTTCTTATTCTATGTTTTAGTCAAGTTTTAGCCAAGTTTTATTTTTAGCCTAAGTCTAAATAGTCACAATTAGTCCCACAAGTTTTGAATATTAGTCCAAATCAGTCCCTATGTCATAAGTCCTCAGGTTTCATAAATGTTCAAATCAGTTCCAAATTTTAAAAAAATTGGCAGTTTTGGTCCTTTTATCCACATCAGTCCCAAGCTTGCATCAATGCCCCAAAATTAGTCTTGACTCTTGTAATAAATTCATTTTGGCGACTTTAAAATACGACAATCTCATAAGGGTTCCAATTGACATAATAATTGCGCAAATAATAATTTAAAGTACATAATAAAGGGAGATAGAGAATTTGGGCCGACCAAGCCCAAAAGGAAAATGTTTATGCAATCGAGTTCGTCTTAATTCCAACGTATTCTCCATTTCGCTCCAAGTTGGGTTGACTCAATCTACATACGTTAGTGGGCCCCAACAGGTTTTGGATGGACAGAGAGGTAAAGGACATACACGACATTAGAATACACCCATAAACTAAACTAAATACAAGAATTTAAATTGAATACAATCATTACATGGGGAAAAAAATTAATTACACCACTGTTGGGCCAAGCCCAGATGTCAAAATGAAGCTGATCAGAATTAATCAATAAAGGAAGCCCATAATAAATAAAGTGTTCAGGCCTGGATGGCCCAGAAATGGCCCAAGCCAAGCTATTCTCAGGATTAAACTAAGTGTCCAAGCCCAAATATACACAATATACTTACTATATACACATAGAGAGAGCAAAACAAAGATTGTTTGCCCTCTATATCACTATATTTCAACCATCTCAAATACTAGAAGTCATTACAAGTACATCC
>NC_081351.1:7529221-7538390 GCF_029784015.1 Lycium ferocissimum
CAAGGGCTATATTTACCATTTAGTTCGAGTTCGTGACACGGAAGCAAAGTTGCCAACATTTCAATCCGTTCCGGTAGTAAATGAGTTTCCGGACGTATTTCCAGATGAACTTCCGAACGCCCTCCGAAAGAGAGATTGACTTCGCCATTGATGTGTTCGGGATACTAAGCCCATTTCTATTCCTCCTTATCGAATGGCTCACGGCGGCATTGAAAGAGTTAAAGGCCCGGTTAAAAAGATTTGCTCGACAAGGGGTTCGTTAGACCCGGTTCGTCGTAAGTGGGGAGCACGCGGTCTTATTGTGAGAAAGAAAGATGGCTCCACATATGAATGTGCATTGATTATAGACGGTTGAATAAGGTGACGATAAAGAACGAGGGTATCCTCTTCCGAGGATTGATGATTTATTTGATCAGCTACAAGGTGCCAAGTGATTTTCCAAGATAGATTTGATATCGAGTTATCATCAAGTGAGGGTTAGAGAAGAAGATATTCCCAAGACAGCTTTCAGAACAAGATATGGCCATTATGAATTCCGAGTGATGTCGTTTGGGCTAACTAATGCTCCGGCAGTGTTCATGAATTTAATGAATAATGTATTTAGGCCTCTCTTAGATCTGTTCGTGATAGTATTCATCGATGATATTCTGGTGTATTCTCGCACAGAATCAGAACATGCAGATCATTTGTGTTATATCCCGTATTTTGTACATTGAGATATTTTAAGCTAACTGCGATAAATTAAGGACAAGGCTATTTTCCGATTTGGTTTTAATGCAAGTTGCTTATAAATTTTATTGGTATGGAAATATTAAGGAAAACTTAGGGTTAGAAGTTAATTAGTTCATGAACAACAAAAGCCACAAGTGGCCGTGTGGGCTCCCACCCGTGGCTTGGCCAATTTTGATTGCCTTAAGCCATGAGTGGGCATGTGTCCACCTTGTAGGGGCTATACATATATAGATAAGTGATGACAAAGCAAGATATATTCATCATTCACAACTTAAGAAACTTGGAGAAGAAGAGAGAAATATTCGGCCATGGCTAGCCGAATTTGGTGTCCATGAATAGTGATCAAAAAAATAATTTTCTTCTAGTATTCCAACCAATTGGAAGGCCCCTAGTAACGTGAAGTAGTTTTTAGAGCAATCAAAACAATTATTTTTGCAACTTACAAACCCTAGCCAAGTTGAGAAGTTAAGTGGAAAAGGTAAGGTTTAATCTTCTTTTGCATGTATTATGGATGGTTTGAACGTGTTGTAGTGTGTAGAAATGAATGAAATTCATGGAACCATATGTGTAGGTGTTGAGCCGTGTAGGGGCTGTTCTATGTAGGAATGATGAACAAAATTTACTTAGTATTTTTTGTTGTTGTTGTTGTGAATTCTATGATGCAAATGAAGGTTTAATGGTTCAAGTTGGAGTTGTAATTGTTTTTGGGCTATTGTAGAAGCTAATATGATATTAATATAGTTTCTTGCATTTGTGTAAATGATGTTGTTAACGTGTGGTTGTTGGCATAGTTCACGAATTTGGAAGAAAAGAATGTGTTGTGTTGCTCTTGTCGAGTTTGGAAGATTTCGGGTGGTGTTGTATATTGGTTGGGCTGTTTTGAATATTGTGCGGGTTGTCCGAAGTGTTCTCGAGTCTTGTTTGAATGGTCTCGGGTTAGTACTTGAACGTGTGATCATTGGTGTTGGCTTGATTGTATTTGGTTGACTTGAATGTAATTGGAATGTCGTCGAATTTTGTAGAAAGGAGCTATTAATGTTAGAATGCGTTTTGAATTAATTGTTGATGTTGTTAATATGGTTGTTGGTATTGTTGTTGATGATTTGGCCGAGTTGAATTCTCGGGGTTTGTTGAATTTATAAAGGAAATGCTGTCCGAATTTCTATAAATTAAGTGCTAGCTTAGGATCAAATTCCTAAGTACCTATAGCTAATGTTTGGTATCTAATGACATTGTTGTAGACCTTGGGAAGCCCGAGACTTAAGTTCGGATTAACTTAGGAAGCGCAAAAGGTATGTAAAGCCTATCCCTTCTTTCTTTTGGGATGTCTTAGATGTAAGTGAGATACGATACGAGCCTTGGGGTAACTACTATTCATAAGTTAAGGCATGTTTACGACTCTTATTCACTTCTTGATATTAGCATTCTTAATATAGTCAAGCTATTGCCCTCGAGTCTTTTGTATGATTGGGTAGTACATGATGCGCCAGAGATCCTATTCCTAAAGGATTATAATGAATAATGTCGTAACTTTCATAGGCGGCCTCGGATTGCTTTGATACGTTTGTAGAGGGTTCTATAACGAATAATGTCGTAACTTTCATAGCGGGCAAGGGCAGTTGATACGTATCTAGAATCCAACGAGACTTCCCTTAATACGGACTTATAGCGACATTTAGGAAGAACTTAATGCGGCTATCGTTTTCATACTCGGCGTTGATTACTTACTTTTATCGAGTCTCGAAAGATGATTTTATATGCATATGGCTATTCACTACATTTGTGCATTACATTTCGCATCTTTCACGAGTCCCACGCGGGCGGGTACGATATATATATATATATATGTATATATGGTGTTATGATGTGTTATGGTGTTATCTTGTGTTACGGAGTTATCTTTGTGATACGGAGTTATCTTTTGTGTTACGAAGTCATGCTATGATATGGGTTATGCGTGTTCGGTGTATCTTTGTGTTATGGCGCCAAAGACGGGGTGGCGACCATGTTCATAGGAGTCTATAATGGGCCGGATATATGTATATGATATTGACATGCATGATTTGTATTTCAACGCAAGCATTTTGGTATTACGGTTATTGTGCTCACTTTACGTACACTTAACACTTTGGTTATGACCCGTTTTTCTGTATTTCATGCTTTATCTACTCGGTACATCTCGTCCGACCCCGCTCTTCGGGGTGCGTTTCGTACCGCGGTACGGACGCTCGCTTTGGTGATCCGCCGACTTAGGATATCTATTAACTGCCTATCTTGGAGCGCTCCCTTGTTCCCGATTCCGGAGCCTATACTTTGGTACGAACACTTTCGTTGTATATATATACGTACGGTTCGGGGGTACGGCGGGGCCCTGTCCGTCATATGATTTGTTGTTACTCTTAGAGGTACGTAGACATATGTGTGGGTTATGTATAGTTGTTCGGTTGTGTCCGTATGATTTATGCTTTGGGACGTTCCCATTCGTAGTGGCAGCCTTGTCGGCTTGCGTATGTATATATATGTTTTGGGATACTGCATGTTATGATAGCCTTACCGGCTTATGTGCGTCATTATCGACGAAAGTTGTAACTTCTCGGGGACGAATGTGATGATATATATGCGTATATGCGGCAGTTTTGAGACGACGTCTTGCCTTTATATATGTATAAGTTCTTAGTATGCTAGTTGTGGACTGACTCTAGTAACAGGTGTGTACGAGTGTCCAGCTCGGGCACTAGTCACGGCGTACGGGGTTGGGTCGTGAAAATTTGCGTATTGTTCTTGGAATTCTCCGAACTCGGGAATTGTATGCAAAATTTTCAAAGTGTGAGTTTTGGCTGAATTCTGTGACATTTTACGGGTCATGTGATTTCAGATGATGACATTAGGTTGATACTCAGAAGATAGAGGCTGTAAAGACTTGGCCAAGGCCTACGACGCCTACAGAAGTTCGTAGTTTTCTAGGATTGGCAGGTTATTATAGAAGATTTGTAGAAGGTTTTTCATCGATTTCAGCCCCATTGACGAAGTTAACCCAGAAGACAGCAAAATTTCAATGGAATGACACTTGTGAGCATAGCTTCCAAGAGTTGAAGAGACGAGACCTAACCTCGGCTCGGTCTTAACGCTCCGGAAAGGCCGGATGGCTATGTTGTGTATTGTGATGCTTCCGGTGTTGGATTAGGATGTGTATTAATGCAGCATGGAAAAGTCATTGCTTATGCTTCGAGACAGCTGCGAAAACATGAAAAGAACTACCCAACTCATGATCTTGAATTGGCCGCAGTTATTCATGCATTAAAAATGTGGAGACATTACTTGTATGGTGTCCATGTTGATATCTATACGGACCATAAGAGTCTCTAATATATTTTCAAACAGAAGGAGTTGAATGCGGCTTGCGGTGGTTAAATTATTGAAAGATTATGATGTAAATATTCTATACCATCCAGGTAAAGCAAATGTGGTAGCTGACGCGCTTAGCCGCCGATCTATGGGTAGCCTATGTGCAGTACCCTCGGAGAAGAAAGAATTGATTCATGAACTCCATCAACTAGCAAATCTTTGAGTACGTATCATTGATTCAGGTGATGCAGGGGTCAGTATTAACAATCCCACAATTTCATCCTTGGACACGGAGATAAAAGAGCGCCAATACGAGGATCCCAAATTGAAGCATTATAAAGGTGTGCAGTTTCCAAAGGAAAAGTCACCATTTGAAGTCTCGACGGATGGGGTTCTCGGAGTGCGAGAATAGGTTATGTGTTCGGATGTGGCGAAATTCTGTTGCCGAATTCTAGAAGAAGCTCATTACTCCCGGTATCTATTCATCCGGGAGCCACGAAAATGTATCATGATCTTAAATTGATGTATTGGTGGGATGGCGTGAAAAGAGACATAGCGAGAGTTTGTAGTTCAATGTCCAAATTGCCAGCAGTAAAGATAGAACATCAGAAGCCAGGGGGATTATTGCAAGCAATAGAAATTCCTACGTGGAAATAGGAAGTGATTAACATGGATTTTATTGTAGGATTGCCCCATTCCCGAGGCAAGTATGATTCTATATGGGTGATTGTAGATAGATTGACAAAAGCAGCTCATTTTCTTCCAGTCAGAACCACCCACTCAGCAGAAGACTATGCGAGGTTGTATATTAAGGAGATTGTGAGACTCTATGGCATTCCAATATCTATCGTTACAGACAGAGGAGCACAGTTTACAGCCAAATTCTGGAAATCCTTCCAAGAAGGTCTAGGTACTCAAGTAAGGCTTAGTACAGTATTTCATCCGCAAACCGATGGACAAGCCGAGCGTACTATACAGACCTTGGAGGATATGCTAAGAGCATGTGTTTTAGATTTTGGTGGTAGTTGGGATGACCACTTACCCCTAATCGAATTCGCATATAATAATAGCTACCATTCCAGTATCCAAATGGCTCCGTATAAAGCTTTATATGGAAGGAAGTATAGATCTCCAATTGGATGGTTTGATGTCGGAGAAGTACCATTAATAGGCCCGAAGCGATTCAACAGCGGTAGAAAAAGTCAAGGTAATCCGAGATCGATAATTGACGGCCCAAAGTCGCCAAAGTCTTATGCGGACAACCGCGGCGAGATCTAGAATTTCAAATTGGTGATTGGGTATTTTTGAAAGTGTCGCCAATGAAAGGGGTGATGAGATTTGGTAAGAAAGGAAAGTTGAGTCCTCAATACATTGGACCCTACAAAATCATCCGCAAGGTAGGTCAAGTAGCATATGAATTAGACTTGCCTTCAGAGCTTGAATTAATTCATCCGGTATTTCATGTTTCAATGCTCTGCAAATGTGTTGGAGATCCTACAAAGATTGTGCCAGTCGATGATGTTCAGATTACAGAAAAGCTAGCCTATGAAGAAGTGTCTATTGCCATATTAGACAGGCAAGTACGAAGGCTTCGAAATAAGGAAATAGCCTCAGTTAAAGTCCTATGGCAAAATAACAATCGGGAAGAGATGACTTGGGAAGTGGAAGAGAAGATGAAATCCACATATCCACATTTATTCCAGTCCCCAGAAGAGATCTATGATGAAACATCAAGATTATGAGGTATGTATACTTTTCTTTTATGCATATGGGCCGTGTGTGGCCAATCTATATTGCTATTGTGTTGTGGCCCTGTGAGGCAATGATATTATGGGTTGTTGTGACAGGATGGTAACGCCATATTACAGGGGAAACTCTGGCGAAATTTTTCTAGAATTCCTAACGATTTAACATTCGAGGACGAATGTTCCGAAAGGGGGGAAGAATGTTACACTTTGGAAATTTCCCCTTAGGGTACAGCGAATAGACTCACGAATGACATGACGTATATGAGGTTTGGACAAGTAAGAAATAGTATGTGAGGGTCCCTATTAAGATTTCCAAAGACATTCGAGTTAAGGAAAGAAAGTTGTTAAGAGAAGCGAGTCATCGTTGAGTAACGGATAAGAATTTCGAGTATAGAGTTAATGATGTTTTAATGACACCTTGAGGAAGATTTATAACGTCCCTTAGATTGGTATTGAGGTGTTAAACAAGTGTTAAGAAGGTTCCATAAGAATCGGAGATCAAACGAGTCGACGAGGACAATTCTCGGAAAGCTGGGCAACCTACGGCCAGACATACTGGCCGTATAAAAAGTATGGACCGTATGTCCAACCGTAGATTCAGCCCGCAGCATACTTCTTTGGACCGGATCTCGGCCCCGTAGAAAACATACGGACCGTATGTTGGTCCGTATATCTTGGTCGGGACTGAACTTGAATTAATATAAGGGACCTCTTCTTATTTCATTTTCATTTCATCTTTCACCTCCACACTTCAAGAAACCTCTAGAACCTTTCCATACACTTCAACCATAAGAAAACAATAGAAATCAAAATTCAACAACAAGAATTGGAGAGAATCAAGTGTATGAAACCCATTAAAAGTCATTCAAATCAAGAAATCCCAAGAGAGAGGAAATAGGGTTTTGGTGCAAAGGGTGTATCACCGTTCAAGGCTTATTCTTTCATCATCTAAGGTACGTTTCATGATCTTTACATGTTGTTTGAAGTATTTATAAGTTGAAATGCTCGGATTGTAGAAGAGTATAGGAAATGGGTCATAAAGGTGTGAATAGTGCCATTAATGAGTAGTAGTGGGATTGAATCATGAAAATGGTTATGTTGAGATTATAAATACGTTATAAATGAAAATTATAGAATGGAATGAGAATTGTATGAGGAAGAATGCGATAATGGACTTTGGTCATAGTTCTGGAGAATTGTAGTGAAATTATGAATTGTGGGCAATGTAATTAGATGATGCCTATTGTTTACGATATTGTGATCGTTGTATGAATGTTGGGAGTTGATATGGAATATGGAGGAAAATAGTATAAACAAAGGAAATGCTGCCCAAATTTCTCTAGCTTTGGTAAGTACGTTTTCATGATTGTTTAGCTAATGACGACACGAATTCCATTGAAGGTATAAACGAAGTGCATTAAAGGAGAACGAGCAAGCGATAGAATAGTTAAACGACAAAGGTATGTGAGGCTAGCCCTTTCTTTCTAAGGCATGAGTCCTATGGCATGAATTTCCTCTTTTATTATGAATGTTCCATCTTAGAGAAGACTATGAGTCCTTGTTCATGAATAGACACACGAGATACGAGATATGTTACGATTATGATAACGATAATGACAAGCTAAGTCTAGAGATGCTATAGTCTATGATATGATGTCCCGATTAAGCTAATGAAGCTATCCATAGCCCATTGATGTTGATCATCATATACACTCACCTTATGCTTGTTCCTGAGTGAGCGAGGTTACTTATGAATGTTCCATAACGAAGTCGGGGGTTTATGACCTTACGTCACCCCGATATAGTATGATTATATATGAATCTCTATGCATGGATTATGATGAGTTATGATAAGTGTATTATGATAAGCATTTTATGATGAGTACATGATGATATTACACCGCGCCTATTTGGTCGGGCAGTCACCGCCAAGGCGGGCAGCTATACACCATGGCCAGATGGCATGGGCAGACACCACTAGTGGGTGGCATGAGATGATACCCCGAACGCGGGAGGCCTGGACGCAGGCTAATGCTATTGCTAATGTTACCGATTATCACACCGCACCTAAATGGTCGGGCAACTTATACATTTATGCATATATGATATGGTATGATGATGAGCATGAAAGTAAGTCAGCATGTATGATTTCCTTTATGAGTCAGTCAGTCACAGATTGCTCTTCATTGATGCCTCCTCATTTCATTGATGTCTTATTACTGTTTATGCCTTACATACTCAGTACAATATTCATACTGACGCCCTTTCTTCGGACGCTGTGTTCATGCCCACAGGTAGACAGGGAGGTGATCCAGACTCATAGGAGCTAGCGGCTGATTTGAGAGCACTCTATTTTCCGGAGGTGCCATCGATTATTCTTTTGGTACATATATGTATATATTTATGATTTGGGCACGACAGGGTCCTGTCCCGTCCATATATCTAGTACTCTAGTAGAGGCTCGTAGATACGCATGTGTGGGTAGTATGGTCCCATGATCATGTATATGTATGCGTACGTATATATATTATTTTGATAGCCGAAAGGCTTATGTTTATAAAAGTAATTATGTTTCAAATGATGATATATTTTCATGAATTTGAGAAAGTATTATAAATGAGAGCATATAGGTAACGGAATGAGTGGTGTTCGGTGGTTAGCCCCGGATAACCGTCATGGCCCGTAGTTCGGGTCGTGACAGCCTACATATCCCGTTTCGGGAATCAAGTCGAAACGTAGTTCAGGGTAAAGCATATTGGAATTTTTTTTTAGTGAGACCGAACTCAAAAGAGCGCCTACGTATCCCAAATGGAAATCAGGTCATAACGTAGTTCAAAATAATTTTGGGTTTTTGGCTTAAAGCGACTGAGCTTGAGAAAGCGCCTACGTATCCCCTTATAAGTATAGGGAATCAGGTCCTCGCATAGTTCGTACACAATCTGGATTTGGTTTTTTCTAAGAAAAAATTCAAAACTACAAGCAAAGAAATGACATCAAAACTCTAAATCTTCATAGTCATCTTCTTCTTCATACGTAATATCTCCTGATGGAATCCGAATTGATTGCCCTACGGCAGCTCTTGACCATCCCGTCTCGGCCAAGTACCACGGCTCGTCTTGATAGTACCTTTCGCACCATATAGGGCCCTTACCAATTTGGTGTAAACTTTTCTTTATATTCTTCTTGATTAGGGAATATTCGTGTGAGCACCAATTGCCCGATTTGAAAAACCCTAGTTCTCACATGCTTGTTGAAAGCTCGCGTCATTCTTTGTTAGTATAATTGACCATGGCAAACAGTAACTATTCACTTTTCATCTATCAAAGCCAGTTGTTCATACCTCT
>NC_081351.1:7538490-7588573 GCF_029784015.1 Lycium ferocissimum
TTAAAGGCGCATCCTTGCTCCGTCTTTGACTCGGGAATTTTTAGAATTAAAATACGCGTCTTATGAGGTGAAAATTAGGTGTCAACAATGGGTACTCATTTTGGTTCCGCTACCCTGACCTCGTTGTTGTTCTTTTGGATTTAGGATATAGTCGCCTGATGTTACAACATGGTTACCTGATGTTCCTGCAATAAATCATAAGTCACACATAAATTAATCTCCTCTCCCGCTTCTTCGGCTGCTCTACGAGCAGATGCCCTATCAACGGGCGGATCTCCGCTGTCGTTTGCGGCCACATTAGAGTTGACAACACTCATATCAATGGGAGGATCATCGACTGGGTCCCCCGGAGGCATGATGTTCAATGGTATCCCATTTTTAGGGTTCTCATCGAGGTTGTTGGTATTCGCATTGTTCGCAATCGACATGTCGAAGTTTAACCTGAAATCACAAAAAGGCAAAAGAGCAAGTGCAAGCCGAATTGCAAACAAATCACCGCTATTATCCTTAGGCCCACAGTGGGCACCAAACTGTTTGCCCCTTAAAAAGGTAACAATTAAATTTGTATGTGGTTTAAAGGATATGCGATTTGATTCGTTTATAGAGTAGAAGAATAACAATAATGAAATAAAGATTAAGGATAAGAAGATAAGAGATAGCCTCAGCGAATGTTGTAACAAATGGCACGGACTGAGGCTCAAACACTTTGAACCAATTTGTGAAAATTCTATTGCCTTTGATGCTTACAGAACTTGAGAATTAGGGTGTAGTATAATTGAGTAGAAGAAAGTGAAAACGGGATCTGCCCTTTTGTGAGGACCTACCTCCCTATTTATAGTACAAGTATTTGTATTCTACATGGTAACTAAATCAATCATGGATAATGATTCCCTGAATCTCAGTTTTGACAGCTGCGTGACGCGCCGTGCGGAGAGAAATCCGCAACGGGCCGGATTTCTCGGACACTTATCAATTAGAAATGTAACTCTTCGGAAACGCCTGGGTCCGGGTGACTGAGTCTGAAACGTTTCTACCCGGTTAGATGAGCTCAACTGATCTACTGCCCCTCGTTCTTAATCCGAACCGTCGGTCGTTGGGTCGGGAACTTAGACCCCGATTTTTACTGTATACAAACATATCAAGTTGATTTGAACAAATGAGAAAGAAGGTTGCAATTATATTTATGATATATTCAACTCATATGCAAAAAAATAAAAATGAAAGACACTCTCTTGAAAAGTACAATTAGGAAGTACAACACGACCAAAACAATAGAAAAAGAAACCTCAAAATAGGAAATCTCTTCTTGTAGAGCACAATTACAATCGTTAAAAATAGAAGAAAAAAATTAATAAATTCTTGAAATTTATACTTCTATTGCTTGGCCTCCATACGAACCCCAAATCGTGAACGAATATATCAATCACTAAAAAATATAGATGAGGATTACTAATAAGGGGGTGGTGGAGATGGAGTGGATGGAGAAGGAGATTTGTAATTTGAGTTCTTTGGTGATGGCAAATTGCGGTGACGGTAAAAAGCAACGGGTGGTAACTTAAAATAAGGTTTTGGCAATGTCACCTTATATTCATAGTTTTCTTTTGACATTGAAGGTACCTTGTTGTAATCCTTTGGTACTGACGGTACCTTGTTGTAAGTATCTTCGTGAACATGTTGAGGGACTTGTGGCACATGATTGTAATTATCCTTTGATTCGGATGCATTGAGGGCACCTTGTAGTATTCTTTTGAGACTGATGGCGTCTTTGTATAAGTATCTTTTGGAACTGATGGCACCTTGTAGTGATCCTTTGATACTGATGGCACCTTAGTGTAAGTATCTTTTGGAACTTATATTGCTCTTTTGATAATGATGGCACATTAGTATAAGTATCCTTTGGAACTGATGGCACTTTGTAGTGCTCTTTTGATACTGATAGTACATTAGTATAAGTACTTTTCGGAACTGATGGCGCCTTAGTATAAGTATCTTTTGGAACTGATGGCACCTGGTAGTACTCTTTTGATACTGAAGGCACCTTAGTATAAGTATCTTTTGAAGCTGATGGCACCTTATATTCAGGGGAATAAGGTTTCTCTTGCTTCATGCTTTGCTCTGGGGAGTAACTATAAGGTGTGTATGCTGCAACACTGTGGCAATTACCAAGCAAAATGTCATGGCATATACAATTTGATGTTGAGGAAATTGCTGCCTTCTTGAGTTCTCCATTTTTCACAAACAGAATTTCCTCAATGGATTTCTTTTGAACTTTTGGCTTCTATTAATTTGTTGTTAGAAGATGTCTTCTACCACTTTGTTTATAGGGGAAAGAAATTCCTTTTAGATCTATGATCCTAAAGGTGGTCGCCCACGATGTAGTTGATGGTTCTATTGTCATGGATGCCTTTTCACATACGATTATACTCTAGTAATACCACAATGAAACGAGTCTAGCTAGATATAGAGTCATCTTTGTTAGGAGCACTTTGCCCTCCAAATGTGAGACTTTTCGGTGCGATTTCAAATTTACTCGGGCCCAATGCGGGTGTCGCACATCGGGTGGGAAATCAAAAAAGAATCTATGAAAAGTGAAAAAATAGGATTCATTAATTTAAATGATCAATGCAAGACTTAAATTTCATTTTTTTTAAGTGAAAAATCACCTTGTCGTACTAAATTAAGTAGCATACACAACTCTTTTAAGAACTAATTGCTTGCACGTACTGGGTCCCGACTGTCCAAGTAATTCTGTTGGAAATTTTCATTGCATCAAGCAAATATCGTTTTGTGATTTTTATAATATGCTTCATTGTGAGATTAGTGCGTTACCTCTTTTTTTTTTTTCCCCAAGAAATTGAAATTGAGTTTTTCTTATTTTCCATATGGTCTCCCAGATTGAATGACTTATTTTTTCATCTATTTAATATTTGTTAGAACGAAACGTAATGTTCATTCGATAACATAAAGAGATATACTCCTATTGGACTTCTCTTTTGGATACATCTCTCTCCAAATCTCTCTTCCAAAACCTATATTATTATTTATTTATTTTTCGTTTCTGTATCCAAGTTTGGGATAGTAGAGCATCTCCACCATTGGTCTGAAATGGTATCCCTTTAAAGACCCATTTTCTTTGAACAGTAAATCATTTATACCTTTCAACTATACTTCAAAAATCCAACTTCCCCTCAAATTTGAATAATAGACATTCATAATGACAGAATGAATGCCATGTAATTTGAAGATATTGTCCAAAAACACTTGAGCCAAAAAGTGAGCAGTGTATAGATGGGACAAAGCAATGAAATGCAGATATTTGCTAATTAACCGATCAACAATAACCCAAATAACTTCTTAACCTTTCAATTTTGGAAGATCTTCGATAAAATCCATGTTATGTTTGATTTAATAATATGTTTTTTTGGATATTGAGAGTTTTAAAGAGTCCATAAGTTGTGGTTCTTTGTTAATTCAAAAACAGTAGCTAAATGAAGCAGATGAGCAGTAAAGTCCCGATTATTGATGAGTATGTCGTCAAAAGATACCAACACAAACTTACCAAGATTGTCACAAAAAAATGTGGTTCGTCAACCTTTGAAATATTTTACAGGCATTCATCAATCCAAAAGTCATAAATAGATACTCATAATGCCCCAAATGAGAGTCATATCTTGTCTTAAAAACATATGAGGGATACATCTTAATTTGGTTATAACCAGCTCCATAAATCGATCTTAGAAAAAATCCTGGATCCCCCTTAGCTCATCCATCAGGAATGTAAAAATTTATCCTTGGCGGTTTTGCTTATTTTACTCTCTGAAATCAACACATAGACGTCAAGTACCATCTTTTCTCCCACAACAACCACCGGTGAAGTATAGGGAATAATAATGTGTTGAATCACACCTTTCCATCATTTCATTGATCAGATTTTCAATCACAATTATTTTAATGACGGGTATCGGTAAGGAGGGATGTTAATAGGTTGACTCGAAGGTGTGTTGGAGTCCCAAAGTTTTACAAGTAAAATTCCAACATACTATGCTAGAATAAAAGTTCAAAACTTCAACACATAGTGCTGGAGTGTCACATGTAGGGAATTTTCAGACACCAGCACAAAATGCTGAAGTTTAACTTGTAAAAGTTTCGAATGCCAAACACCATGTTGGAGTTTTTTCTCTATTTTAGGTAGGGGTATTTTAACCCAAATAAATTTTCGCAATTAAAAAGTGGTTAAATGTTGATTATTGAAATAGTAGCTAATTTACTAGCGGTAAAAAGTGGCTATTCGCCCATTTCTCCCAAAAATCAAGCATAAAATTGAGCCTTCCAGATTGAAAGAGAAGCAGAAAGATTTTGAGCTTTCAAAACGACTCTCCCTCTCTTTTGTTTAATCCCACACCTCTAACATGACTAGAGGGATGTTCCCTGTGCTATGCGCGGGCCCAATGTCCTAGTTTGCATTCACTAAAATTGCAAAAACTTTATACGTAAACATAAATAATGTTGCTAGCTCGGGACCAACAGTTTATGTTACAGTGCATGTCTTATTTCAACTTATTTGATCCAATTTTTTAAGTTTGTTTGAGGAAATTATCTCTTGCAAATTCAAAAGTAATTTAACTTAACTTTTAGTTTTACTCTTGATAACAAGTTTTATTGTGAAAAAGTTATGACACATTCAATAGCACAAGTTTGAAAAGCCTGTAGCCACATAACTGTTGTCTTGTACTTAAGATCCCTCTTGTGGAATTACACTGGATATATTGTTGTTGTATTATATTTATGATCACAAATTTCAAATATTTTTCTTCCTTTGAGGTACGTACCATCTGCATTGTAGAATGAAACAATACAAAAACTCACATTTACATAAGATTTTATTAGTTTTGTCTTTTTACTTTGCAAATAGATAAAAGAATAGAGTATATGAGAATTATTGTTAGAATAATTTAATTGAGATTATCAATTGATTTTAGCTAAAAAAGTAAACGTGTGCATGATTAGCTATCAGTGGTAAGTAAGAAAAAACCCAAGTAACAATTGTTGATGAAGCCAAAAATGTGTTAGGCTCTTAACTGCAGGAACTAAAATTGTACGTCTGAAATGGGAAAACAAACGGGGCCCACAGTAATATAAATTTTCAGCTGATACAGATGTAATTAAACTGCAGTGGAGCTGTTTTCTTGTAAAGCAATGAAAAAAGTACAATGAAGCAGCAATATGGTACAATATTGTTAAAGCTCTAAAATTACAAAAGGGAAAAGGGTCAAATATACCCCTCTACTTTAGTTTATTAGCTAATTTTGCCATCCGTTAGCCAAAGTAATCAAAGATACTTATCCAGTTAGCAAAGTATTCACTTATCTTTTAAGTGGATGGAAATTCTCGAATTCAAATAAAATTACCCATTTAATTAAAAATGTCCATGCCCCATATTATAACCCGCCCCGACCCACAAAAAATAATTTCACCCCACCCAAATATATCCATTTTACGTTCTAAAACATTGTCCATGGAAACTTTTACGTTCTAAAACATTTCAGTCCATTTCAGAAAGTGGGAAGGCCTTGCAACAGTTGAGACCATGGAAACTTTTTAGTTTGAGTAATAGTAAATCCACATTTGAGTTTGAGTAAGTTGTTAATATGGGTGATTATTATGTAGCAAAGAAAGATGATTTATTTTGGACAAATGCTGCCAATTGCTAGCGGATCATAGATATGACAGAATTCTTGCACTTTTGAGTTTTGAGTAGTAAGTTATTAATGGATGGTTGCTATCTAGCCAAAGAAAAATGATTTATTGTGGACAAAATGCTGCCAATTCTTAGCAGATAGCAGATATGACAAAATTCTTGCACTTTAGAGTTTGACTGAATTATTAATACATAGATGGTTGCTATTAGGCATCAACCCAAGATTTTGGGCAAAGTGCTGCCAATTGATAGCTTACAGCAGACATGGCAAAATGCTAGCTGTGTTGTCAAGTTGTGCAATTAGCCATGTGTTATCCCTTTGCCATACGATCAACCTGAAAGTTGGAGTTAAATAGTTACAATTTCTCATCTTAGTCAAGAGTTGCTTAGTAGCTACATTGCTTTACTGACTATACGACTATATAACTTGAAATGTTTTAGAACGTAAAAGGGATATATTTGGGTGGGGTGAAATTATTTTTTGTGGGTCGGGGCAGGTTATGGGGCATGAGTGTTTTTTAATTAAATGGGTAATTTTGGCTGAATTGGGGATTTCCATCCACTTAAGGGTATAAGTGAACACTTTGGCTAATGGAGAAGTATATTTGATCACTTTACAATTGTGGAGCCGAATAAGCAAATAAAGTAAATGAGGGATATTTGACCCTCTTCCCAATACAAAATCCTGAAAACAACCCTGTCCAGCAAGCTGGCATGTCAACGGAGTGCAGCCTGCTTCAGCTGCCACTCCGTGACTTCTTATATAGGAGTAAGTATGTGTTCAAAAAAATGAACTAACAAAAACATCAGCAAACCAACTTTAAATTCGTCTTCACCCAAAAAAAAAAAAAGCTCTAAAATAATCACGTGGCTCCTGTATATAAACCATAGTACAACTGCAGTGGTCAACATATCCCTCCACATTCCCCAAAAGAAAGAGGAATAATCCAAGAATAAAAGAAGCAACATCAAGTAGAATTCAAATAAAGTTCCAAAGTCAAAGATCGATAAAAAAGCTTCTATAGTCATTGCATTTCAAGTTTACAAGTCATATTTACCAAAAGCATATGCACCAATACTAGAAAAATGTCTGGAATTTGCAACCTTGAGATGATGCCAAAAGTTCAAGATAGTCTTCTTCATTTATAAATCGAACTTTGGCAATTCCAATTTTACCTATCCCGTTACTTTGTCAATCGATTCAATGTAACAAAGATCAGGGTTGCCTAACATAAAATACAAGGTATGCATGTACCGACAAAAGTCAAGAGTTAGAATCCACAAACCAGATGCATCTCAGAATACTTTCTGCCATTTGAATGTATATCAAGAGTGAGAATCATTTCTTACACGGCTTTCTTGCTGGAACTGAGTTATCCAGCTGCCATCCTTTCTTCGGGAGTTGGTGATATTGCATAAGCCTTGATCACCATGTTGATCTCAGGTTAAGCTTCCTTGCCAAAATATCATCGGTGATAGAAGGACAAGGCTTACTGCTTAATAACTTGCAGCTATAAACGAACGAGAGCATAAGTTTCTGATGCCATTTCAAGTGCCTAAATGCCATTCATTCTCCATCAGAACTAATACAAATTTCGACTTCGGTATAAATAGTTTTTGGCATGAAACCGAAGATCATTATTAGTATAGCTTCCTGGCAATGTTAAACGAATTTGACACATGTGGATTCTCATTGCACAAAGATTCGAGATAAGCTTTAAAACTGAGGTCGATACAAGGAGAATTCCGAGGAGAGGTGATATGGCCATCTCCTTAGAGTGAGAATCACTTAACACCATTGTCAGTTCAAGCTAATGGTGAAGCATTCTAAGGCACTTACGTCACACCAATCTCCCATCAACAGCTAATCAAAACACAACTGCTCTCTTTTGAAAGGTAACATGTTATATTCCTTACCACCCAAAATAGGGCAAGGCCAAAAATATTTACAAGTACAAACCCCTGTAATACTTACAAGGAGTCAAAAAGGTCTATCAGTGATTCCGTATCATCTACAAACTGTTGTTTGCACCAAAAATGACAGAGAGAAATGCATGTACTCTTGATTTTCTGGGTTGGGTTGCTCTTGCCTTCAAAACATCTTGCATTCCTCTCCTTCCAAACTATCCACCACATGCAAGCTGGAACAATTTTCCACCGTTCCTTGTTACATGTTCTTCCCCTTATACTGTTCCAGCTGCATATCAAGCCAAAAGTGTCCGTAGGCATAACCCAAGAAGTTTCAGCTAATGATACAAAGAGTTGCCAGAGTTGGCTAGTAATAACACTACGTAGAAATAAATGGTCATTGGTTTCAGCTTCCTGCTTGGCATAGAAACCATCTAGGACTGAGCTGAAAGCCTCTTCTCTGAAGAAATTCCTGTGTGATGCATTTTCTTATAACCAGCCACGAAAAAAAGACAACTCTGAATGGCGCTTTGATCTTCCAAATCTGTTTCCAGGGCCAGGGGGTGCTGGACTGCGCTGTAGATGACAGATAGTTGTATGTGTCAATCAGTGTGGTGTAAAATGGCTTCAAAAGACACTTCCATTTGCATTTGGGTGTAAGAGCGAGTGAATGGGACATGATCTCAGATGAAGAAAGGAAAAAAAGAAAAGGAAAATTGGTTAGTGAGGAGGAATTAATCATGTGAAGAAATGGGATCTAGGTACCAAATGACTCTTTGGGGTCAATTTTTCCTTCATTTGCTACCCCTTAATATAATGGTTCTAGTTCTACTAGCTCCAAAGAGCCAATGCTTTGAGAAATCAGACCCATGGCTGCAGATTAGTCGAGTCTCCATTACAAAGGACCAAGCATTTTTCCCTTTAGCTAGGCACATAGCTTCGGCTATAATAAGAAGGTAGGCTCGTAAATATGGTTTTCTAAATGAAAGGGAGGAATTTTTTTCCCTGTATATAGTTTTCTAGATGAAAGGGAGGAACCATTCACATTTATTTCCATTATATTTCCAACTGTAGAACTTTATAGGCATCATTTAAAAAGTAGAGTCGGGAAAAACACCTCTTTAAAGCCATAATGTTGCAGGAGAATAATCAAGCTGTCAAGTCCCATTTGACTATCATTCCGGCTGCTCCAGCTTCTGCAGATAAGCTAAACTTGTCAAAGAAGGGAGAACATTTTAATTTGATCCATTTATTCATCTCCAATTTGACTTCAGCATGTGGGACCTGTAGGCTATATGTCTTCTGCATGCTCTCTTGAGCATATCTCAATTATGTAAATTCAGACACACGATAGACAGCACAAGCTACTTCTGTACATCTAGTACAACTCAAGCTATGAACCAACGGCTAATTTGTACACCAAATACTTCAATCAGTCATGAAAAGTGTCCAGAGACCCATATCTTGCATCTCAACCGTCTAAGTTTCCAGCAAAAAGAAGATCACACACTGTTTCCTCCATTAACATTTCTCTACTGCAGCTTTCAGATTTAAATATTTTCTTTTCTTTCCTATAAGATTGTAATTTATCAAATAAGCCATTTTTTTCAAGACCATTCAACAGGACACAGTATGTACCTAAGGCCACATTTATCCCTTGCTTTCTCATGGTCTCAAATATTTCAAGCCCTTTATCAGCATTCCCACAAGTGAAGTAGGTGTTTATTAAAGCAGTATATACAGCAATACTCTTCTGCTGATCAGGTATGATGCTAAATAACTTTTCAGCAGAAGTAGGCTCTCTAGCACAGCCAAGCCGATGTATCAGAAGAGCAGTTAGTTCTGACCCTAATGATAGGCCTGCCCCAACCACTGCTTCAACAATGTCCACCACCCTTGAAAATGAATTTGTTCTAATAAGTTCGCCCACCATGGTGAGATACGTAATTCTTTCAATGGTTATGCCCAATTTCACACTGACTTCGAAGGCCAAAAAAGCACCATTTACTCTACCACGGTTACAGTTTACCTCAACTACAGTTGAGATTATTCCAGTATCCAATTTGAGACGCTTATCCATCAAGCTATCTAGTAGGTAATCAACAGCAAGAAGACTTTGCTTATTCAACAAGTACAAAATCATCCTATCATCCAAAGTAAAGTGACTACTTTCAGCAGTTCTATCTGATTCGTCAATCTGATCTTGGTTGAATTCTTCTAAGGACAGATGACGGTTAACATCCCTAAGTAGCCGATCACTCACCCCGGCCATCTTCAACGTGTGGAGAGCCTCTTGATAGACAGAATAACGCAGAACAAGAAACTTCTCCTTCATGTAGTGAAGAATTTTCATCATTGCTTGTGTTTCCCCAGCTTTGCAGCATTTTTCCACTAAAATGTTGCATGTAGCTTTATCTGGTTGGACCCCTGCCTCTTGCATTTTACTGAAAATCTCAAGAACTCCATCAAACTTTCCTG
Organism: Lycium ferocissimum; assembly: GCF_029784015.1. Taxonomy (NCBI): domain Eukaryota; kingdom Viridiplantae; phylum Streptophyta; class Magnoliopsida; order Solanales; family Solanaceae; genus Lycium; species Lycium ferocissimum. The sequence goes on from NC_081351.1 coordinate 7,548,575, forward strand.
AAAACCAATTACAGTACATGTACAGATGAGATTCTTAACAGCTAAGCAATTATGAATTAGTTATCAAGAATTCGAAGTGACAATGGTCTAAGAATTCAAGATCATAATCACTTAATTTTACTGATAGCAAAGAGAACTTAGAGTGTCATTCAATTTTTGGGAAACTTTTCTAATGAGTAATGTGGAAGCTCGTTTTAGGTATTGACAGTATATGGTCTTTAAAATTGAATTCGCGCATAGTATAATAGAAGGCTATGCTTTTCAGACTTTCTATACAAATAAAATGGTGTGATATAAAGAAGTGTTATCCATAGACAACTAGATTTAATGTTAGAAAGTGGATGTATAATAAGTTTCCTTTAGACAAAGTAAAGTAAAAAGAAACCAAAAAAGAAAATTGTCACCATCAGTTAAAATCATGAAACGCTCTGATTAGAAATATGGGTCGAACAGCATCCCCGTCAAACAATGTCAATATGTTATATCCTACTAGTTTGAAGCCAATCAACTCTTTTACCATGGAAGAATTAGGTGTTTCCATTACTTCCTAGGCACAGACGAAGGTCTTTTATAAGCTATAGGAATATTTTAGAGTCAAAGATGCTTAAACCTTAGCACTCTTTTATATGAAAAAAAGTCTGCAGAGGGTTCACTTACTTGCACATTTGAACAATTTAAAAAAAAAAAAAAAAAAGCCAAACTTGGAAGTCTGCAAAACATATTTTGTTGGCTTGGTTTGACTTTCTCAACTGATGGTGCTCTGGATGATGCAATTAGCTTCTTGTCCATTATAAGACATTCCTGACCTAATTTCTACATATTCCTTTAATGTAGAGCTCTTTCTTAGATTTCTACGTTATCTCCAAGTCTAGGACGCACTGACAGGGCTCTTAGCCTCTACAGCTGCAACTAAGATTACATGGACAACCTCAATTCTTAAACAACAATAAGCGCCACTGTCCTAACAGCAGCACGCATCCTCCGACCAAGAAGTAGAAAAGATAATTCAAGAAATACACAGACCAATAAAATTTCTAAATAAAGAAACTCACACAAGAAAGCTATGTCACTAATTGCATATAGCCACTGCTCAAGTAGCAGATGTCTTGCAAAACACTATCTAACGTCTTCATTCACGACACAGCTTTAGAGACTTCAGAACATAGAACACCAACTATTCACAACTAATGGAAATGTTGGATAAGCTTAATTCTGCACAAGTTAGATAGACACTTACAAGAAAAAACATTGTATTCCCAAGAAGTGACCCCGGTAAATTTATTAACTATTATAAGCATTCTGGATGCAAGTAGGAAAACTTTAGAGCTATCTCTTCCTTAAGTACACTACTTGAGCTACTTCAAAGTTCCCAACAATAATAAAAAAGAACAAGCAAATCGCACTCACCAGAACTAGCAAGATGCTCCATAAGGACAGTGTATGTGTGGCAGTTGGGAGAACAACCAGATTGAAGCATCTCCTTGTATATCTTAGTTCCTTCCTTAACTCGATTGTGATCAAACAAACATATCATGTATGTAGTGTAGCGAACAACATTAGGAACACAACCTTTATCTTTCATTTCCTGCCACAATTTAATCGACTCATCAATGTCCCCATGGTTGGAAAGCCAGTGAAGAAGGGATGTATAGGTCACTACATCTATCTTGATTCCTTTCTCTTGCATCTGCTTAAAGATATAGTTCATGGATGAAATCCTTCCAGCTTCCCCAAAAATATCCAACATAGTCGTGTAGGTAAACTGGTCATGCTTAAAGCTTTTTAATTTAGACGCCCAACTGAAAAACAACCAGGTTTTCTCCATTGGAGGATGGGTCTTGAGAACTTGATTGACAGTGTAGGAATCCCATTTTATGGGAAGTTTCATCAACTGCTCCTGAGCAGAATCCCAAGTTGAAAATTTCAGTATGTGTGATATTCTTGTAATTGTATCCCTCATGAAAACTTTAGGGACATCTATGTCTTGCTTCTGAACAGATTTGGTGGACTTGCTCCCCAGTCGAATAACTTGTTGTACAGGTCTCCTCTGTTTTGATTGCGTAAAGGAATGTACATGGTTAATTATAGTTTTGCTAAACAAACAGCTCTTGACAGGAAAACCGAGAAAAGGCTGAAGCTTTTTGGTGAATCGATGGGCACCACGAGTAGCAAACATAGTTCTGGTTCAACTAAAGCATTCTAACCTGCGACGTAGGACTGCTTTGATTCGTAGGATTCAAACTGGCAAATAATACAGAATGAAACAAATTACTTAAACTTGAAAGGAGAAAAAGGTAAGTATTTATAGTGTCTTTTATCCGCGGAGTTGATGCCTTTAAGTACATTCAACAAATTCCTAGACGAATTTATATACATGGTGCATTCATATGAGTGGGACGCAATCCTGTTAAGCTTCTTAAGAAAGGAGGATAATTGCAATGGAACAAAGTAAGCAAAACCTTTCAAAGAAATGGAAAAGCCTTTCTTATATGGACAACACCATGCTAATTAATCTATGGAATCAAAAAGGGAGTCACGGACCCGAATAAGCATGAAAAGCTAAGAGTAAGGTGGAAGATTTAGGAACAAGTAAAGCAAAAGGAATTGAACGAATCATCAAAGCACCAATAAATTAATCAACTATGTCTTAGTACCAAACTAGCCGGATTTGACTGTATGAATCCTCTACATTCATTTTTGAGATTGATTGAAAAAAAAAAAATTGAGATTGACATCCACTTTGTTCTATGCAAATTATCTCATTCTAATACTAATTAAAAAAATTAAGATAAAATAATAGTTCTCTCAAACTAAAGGTTTTCTATATCTCACTTATTAGTACACTGAAATACAAGTATCTAACTAGAATAAAAATACTCCTAGCAAACACCAGACCTAATGTGAGTGTAGCAATAACAAATTAACAACTAGGCTGTTATTTCAACAAGTTGGTATAACTATATGAATGTTTTGTCTTTCTCTGAACCGAGGGTCTATCGGAAATAGCCTCTCTACCTTCCCAAAGGTAGAGGTAATGTGTGCGTACACACTACCCTCCCAAGACCCCACTTGTGGGATTATACCTGGTTTGTTGTTGTTTGCATTTTATGTTTTTAACTAATTCGAAATTGATCCCTTTTAACACCTTAATCGAATTCGAGAGAGGGACAGAGGCTGAGGGCATTTCCAAGATTTTGGAACGCAATAGAGAAAGTTTAAAAAAAAACCATAACTATTGAAGATCAAAGAAACATAATCCTGCAAAATAATCAGTTTCCAACACATTTGATTCATATGAACAGAAAAACAATAACCTATCAGAAATACAATCATTGGTAAGGAGAAATTAGTGTCACCATTCAAAACTAGAAACTTTTTATCCTTAAATAATCAGACAAACTTATAACAACAACAACATACCCAATATAATCCCACAAGTTGGGAAGATATGTTGTTTCCGATAGACCCAAGGCTCACAAGAAGGTAATCAAAGCAGGATAGAAAGGAAACTAACGACAGCAAAATAACAAGATAAACAAAAAAATCAGACAAATAATTAAAACAGACTTCTCCTCTTATTTTCTTTAAAATCTCTGGGAATCCTCTTTTTTAACGTTCCTCCAACAATTCAAACAAATACAGTAAAGTAGAGAAGAAATATAAGTTACATTTACAGAAAACATAAGGCAGAATATCTCACATTCCGTTGTCATCATTAGGACAGAGTTATATAATACCTTCTCAATGGAGAAGAGGGTGGCAACCTTAAAATGGAAGATACAATGAATTAATCCATAAATATATTTAAGAAGGAGAAAGAGGAAGATTGGTTCTGAGGGGTTATTTTTCTTTTTATTTTTTATAGTGTTAATTATGCTAAACGCCCTGTAACTATGCTAAACGCCCTGTACTATTAAAATTAAATACTTATACCTCCTATATTATGAAAATACTACAGTTACAACCCTATAAAAAATTAAACATTTAATATGATGGAAATCCTACACATGAAACTTCATCTAACGAAGTGATTTTAAGATTAATTTTGAAGCGAAAAACTAAAATAATTTTCTTTTAAAAAAAAAAAAAAAAGAAATTTCTACATAGTAAATATTATAATTAAATAAAATTACAAATAACTTACATATTTAAAGTGCAAAAAAATTGTTAATTATAGTTGGTATATCTTATCAAATATTTATGTTTATTTTCCTGTTTAAGAGTGTCAACTGATCAATGTTTAAAAAAAAATATTATTTATTATCAAAGACATGAACAAAATATTTGTTAAATATTTATCTTCATTTTAATATTTCATAAAGTAACTACGAAAAAACATTGTATTTATAGTTTCTGTTTGTCTTTTAATTATTATATTTTAATATATTTAGCTATGGATATACATCAAAATGCAAGGGGTTTATTCGTAATGGAATCTAGTAAAAGGGTGTTTAGTGTAGTTAACCCTTTTTAAAATTATTGGGATGTAATTTTAACATTTTATTTTATGTGTTCCTTAAAAGTGTGACTCTCATGCTCTATAGCCATATCAACAAAATGAATATGGGCGTTCGCGGAAAATCGAACCATATCGAAAATCGAATCGAACCAAGGAAAACAATCAGTCTTCTGTCACCACCCAATTTAGCTAAGTCGTGTGGGCACGTACCTTTCCCACCTCGGTAAGCGTACCCTCAACCCAATGATAATAAAAACGTAAATAAATAACTAACTGAGCGGAAGAGAATACATCACGTAAGTCTGGCGATAATAATATAAATCAAATGTGGAAATAAGAAAATACATCCTAGAGTCTGGTCTAATCCATACAAGAGCATCTAGATCGAAATATACAAGTCTGGAAATATAATAATACATCAAGTCTGAATATATCTCAGAATGGAAAATAAGACATAGATAAGAAGAGTCTTCAAGGCAGCGAACGTCTCATGCTCACCGTGTAAACTCTAAGCTGTATTGATAGCGGCTATCAACCACGGGAGACGGAAGCAGATCCAACCTGCAGTCATAAAAGAATGCAGCAAGTGCAGGTTAGTACAAAACCACAGTACCGGTAGGTATCATAGGCCGACTAAGTATAGCTAACATAATTCAGACAATAAAGCAAGATAGGCAGGTAAATCCACAAGTATAAGTCAAACACAATCAGAACCAAGTACACATCATCACCTAGGGGGAAGCATCTAAACCCAAGTATGCCAAGTCTCAATATATCCAATCCGAACCTAACACCACAAGTAAATCACCAGATCATCACAATATAAGCCATAATGCAATGCAATGCAATAATGTATGAATGCAATGCAATGCAATGCTGTGTACACATGTACTCCGGACGGAAGTATTGACGTCTCGGTAGCACAACTCGTGGGGGACCCGCGAAGTCCATGTGCCTCACGGTTCCGACACAAACCTCGGCAACCCTGTCACTCAATCCACGATTCTGGGACAACCATCGGATATCGGACTCTCACATCACTTCACTCAATCCACGATTCAGGGACAACCATTAGATATCGGACTCTCACGTCACTCCACTCAATCTACGATTCCGAGACAACCATCGGATATCAAACTCTCACATCACTCTCATGCAAACTGAGCCCAGCTCATCACAGTGTTACCTCAAGTATCATCAACATATCAACAGTATATCATGAAGGATAAGAATGCGTGCAATGTATGAGTCAACATCGATAATCATATCACAAGTACCAAGCATGCGTACGTCAACCATATCATGAAAGACTACATAAGTCATATAGAATACTATCCTCATATCAACATCAACAAGTGAGGTACCACAATATCATGAACAAAATATATCAATGATCTCCAATATCTACTATTACCACGCGACATCAAGCCAAAATAACAATAGATCAATCAAGTCACAACACAACGGGGTGGCTAGCCCTAATCACACAACAGGGCCCAACCTAAGACAAGATCCAACCCAACTTCATACCCGAAGGTTTACATGCTTTCTCCGACAATATCAGCTAAATATATGTTTCGCTAAACGAACTCTCACTAAGGGTAAGCCATAACCTACCTAGATGACTGAACAACAATAACACCAAAGAATCACTCCTTAACCTTCCCCTTCCGCTGAGCCTCAAGATCAAGAAAGTCTAGGCATATTCAAAATCTAGATTATAAATCATGAAGATCGATACCTATATTGCTATCATTCAAATTAGGTCAAAACCAACCCTAGAATTTGGGCAAACGGGCCCCACAAGGTCGATACGGGAAATTCGGGGGTAAAATATCTAATTAAACACTAGGTGATCAAAACCCATCAACTAATTGCTAAATTAACTGAAAGATTCATCCAATTTCGAAATCCAAGCAAAACCCCCAATTTTGGGTATAAACCCTAACTCTTAAATTCAAGAATTCAACACTAATGATGGAAGATATATGATTAACAACCTTAGATACATCATAATCTAGCATAAACCCAATCCATTTCATCATTTAGAAGCCTAGATAGAATATCCATTAAACCCACTTTTAATCTTCTATTACTAATGAACTAACAAGGAAAAAGGGATTCTAAGATGATTAGGGATTATGAAATAGCAAAAGGATTAGAAGGACTTATCACCAAGAATCTTCTCCAAGAAGTCTCTAGAATAGTTCGCAAGAGCTCAATTTTCAGAATGGTAATAAATGATAGACTAAGGACTTTTAACACACACTTAATGAATATAACAGGCCCGATACCGATACAGCGGCATTGGGACCGCTATCCACTCAGACCGACGGGACGGTCAGTCCACCAAATAGCTTGGCCGCCTGAGGGGCCATCCCACCGCTATGGCGGTGCTGCTAGGATGGTACTGGTGCCGCCCTGGCGAACACCAGTACCAGAAATCCCCTAAAAAATTTCAAATCTCAATCGAAATCCCGACTAACTCTCAAGGCCATCTGCTCAGAAACCACATACACAGACACATATAAAAATATGCTACGAACGCACTCATGGCCTCGGAATTCCCAACGGAGGTCTCGTTGACCGAGTCAACCCCCAATACCTAAATTCCGACTTCCCAACCCAAGTCCCAAAATGCATCTAAGTGCATTAGGAACCGAACCAGATATACACACAAGTTCTAAAAGACCATCCGGACCTCTCGGAATCGACGAATTTTCGAAAAAGGTCTGTTTACCCAAAAGTCAACTTTGAGTCAACTCTTTTTCACTTTAAGCCCAAATTTCACAAAAAATTGCCCGAATCAAATTTAAACACCTCGGGAAGCGTGTCAACGGGTTCCCTCGGGTCAAAAGTGAGCTAACCAAGCTCGGGAAAAGGTCAAAAGTGCCGGAAAGACTATAACGACCAAACGGGTCGTTACATCTTCTTTTTGTTTGAAAAACCAACAAATTTTGGTTTCTGATATTTGGCTAAAAGTTTATAATTCTACTATGTTATTGTCTCATTTCTTATGCATAATTGTGTGATTTACATTGTTATTGTGGTGTTTTGAGATTACTACGTGGTTCATGTATGTAAAAGGTGTTTTAGATGAAATCAGATAGGAAACTTTGAGAAGATTTGAGGTATAGAAATTTAAGATGAAGAAGTCAAGGGCTTGTCTGAAACCCTTGCCTCGTGAGACTGCTAGACGAGAAGCAGAACATTGAAGTAGGATTAGGGCGAGTAGCCTTTGATTTAGGCTAGGAGGAGATCGCCTGCCTTCTTCACGTTGCGCGACCGTAGGTGAGCCTGATAGTTCTTTTCCAGACAATTTGGGATTGGTGTGAATGATCTCCTACACAATATAGGACATATATAACCTAAACACGTTTTTTTGGAGGGACACACCACTTTTGGAGGTAAGATGTAACACTTCGGGAATCCGAGTTAGGTGTGAATGTATTAAATGGGAATTAATGTGACATTTTAGGCATATGAAGTCCTATGAAGATGAGTTTGGATGGAAATAGTTGATTTAAGATGAAGACCAAGTAGTGAAGTTCATAAGAGTTCTTAAACTTGTCTAAGTTTCAGTAGGTCTGACTTATAGGACAGTTTCGTGAAAGTTCATTGAGAATTCGGGAAACTTACTAATGAAAGTTATAGATCTTTGAAATACCTTTCCAAAGATATAAGGTGGAGCTCAAACAGAGTTGTAAGCAAAAGGTTATGACCGTTTCTTGAAAGGTCGCAGAGCAGTCCGATGGATAGATATGCATCGCGGATCGCATATGCGGTCACATTTCCTGTTATGCGACGCATTTGTTGGTCGCATTTCAACCCAAAATTGTTAGGTTTTCTGTCTTGAATGTGAATTTGGAGGTGTGTCCGCACTTGGCCATCTGCGATGCATAACTAACCGCAGAACGACCTTGATTGTATAAAAACCCTAGGACATGATTTTTTATTTACTCTTTCATCCCACTTCGTTTTGGACGACTTTTTTTTTAGAGGAAATAACCCTAAAGCTTTTCCAAAACATCTAAGGTGAATTCTTGATAAATTCCCATCATTTATCCATCAAAATCACTACTCTTTAACACTAGTTCATCTTCCCAACCCCTAGATTCTTGAACACTAAAGGAAAGAAAAAGAGAGAGGGGGGGGGGGGGGGGGATATACTTCTAATTTTTATGAGATTATTATTGAAGTTTGAACTAGTATAGAGTAAAATAAGAGTTAGAATCTACCAATGATTCCCATAAGATTCAAGAATAAGATTTAAGGTTTAGAAAAGCCCTAGTTTTCGAAATTCCAAGAAAACTTAAAGAAATGATTAAAGTTCTAATCTTTCTCACCTAAAAATATAGTAGTGTGATTTTTTAACATGAGGAATTACGTTTGAGTGGGATTTGAGGTATGTCTGCCTTTTAAAAATCTCCTTTGAAGAATGACAACTTTATTGAAACGTATTAAAGTATGTTTTTCTTGTTCTATGCGTGTGGATGAATATATGTGTCTTGAAATCCTTCCTTGAAATATGAACATGACTGAAAACTCCTGTGTTGGTGGATGCTTCTTTCGAATTTATTTTCAGAATGTGAGATAGTTTTGAATAAGCTCATTCGCGTGTAGGGTCAAGCCCGCATCGAACCTTAAATGAATCAAACTATCATAATGAACACGTTTTGCCCATTATGAAATAATTGAATTTATTTCTAAAGATTGAATTTTTATATGTGTTGTGCCTTCAATAGATGTTCTTCAACTTGAAATTGAATAGGTGAATTGAACATGATTTCTAAATAGAATGTGACATGAAATACCTCTATTGTGAGAAGATGGCTTGAGAAGTGAATCCGGCTATAAGCCATGATTGATGATTCGGTTATATGCCATGATTGTAATTGTTTGTATTTGGGCCAGTATGGGCAAGCTGTGCTAGTCCATAGGACGATTAGCCATTATGGATCCTAACGCACCGATACGATTATTCATGTGTCAGTCCAGAGGTCTATTGACCTCCGAGGTATACAACCTGGTGCATCTATTGCTGTGCTAGTCCAGAGGACAATTAGCCTCTTTGGCTTCTTAGCCCGGAGTTTCAAGTGGTTGATATTTTCTTGCTTGTGAGTGGCTTGTGGTGATATTGAGTTTGTAAGTGAAATACTGGACACGGTAAACAGTAATGAGTTAACTTGACGTGTTCTTTGTTGTTGGATTCTCTGATGATTTCTTTAAGGTTACTGGCTTACTCAATCTCTGGATTTGAACCATTTTTCATTGGTACCGATTTACGGATTTTATTTATCTTATTTTGTTTTTGGTTAACTATTGCCCCTTAGACATTCACTGAGTACCCAGTACTCAGGCATACTATTGTTGTTTTTGATGGTATGTCAGGTGACACAGAAGAGCAGGTGCGTGATACACCAACGACTTAGGAGAACTTATTGCTTTCGAGACCATTCGATGAGCCCACACGATTATTCGTGGGGCACCATTCTATCTTTACTTTACGTATTTTAGTTTCTGGGCTGCGTCCCGATGAGTTAAACATTTATTCATTATCTTAAAAGCTCCATAGATAGTTGTTAGATTGTGGGTAGTATGTTAGAGTCTCGTATGACTTGTTGAGGCATTTTGCCACGTTTTATAACTACGTATTCGATTTGACTTCCGTTGAATTATCTTTAAGTATGATTATCCTTTCATCCAAAGTATAAAGGACTTGTTTTATATTTATTAAGATAGGTTGTTTAATAGAAAGGATTAGATGTTTGTTGATTCATAAGGTGCTTCTGGTGTTGTTCATAACATCGGATGCTTGTTACATCCAGAGTCGGGTTTGGGGCGTGACATAAGAACACACGACCAAAAGTGCGGACCATTTTATAGACAAATCCAAGTGGAGATAAATTCTCAAACTTCTCTAGTGAAGGAGGAAAATTAACTAGAAATTTACATCTACATTATTGGTAATACACAAGAAGAATCAACGCATAACTAGAATTTCAACCTAGAAGAAGGTAAACCCTCACCTCTCTCTCTTTTCTTTTGTTTCTTTTTCTGAATCTCACATACAGAGTCTTAATGGCTCTCGTCTCATTCATTGATATTTCAAATGTCCTTCAAAAAACTCGATGGATTTCAAATGGCAAGTATAGATAAATTCTCAAACTTCTCTGGTAATGAGGAGGACAATTAACTAGAAATTTGCAGCTACATCATTGGTAATACACAAGAAGAACCAAAGCATAAATAGAATACAAAACATATGCAAACGATAACAATGAAAAATTAAAGCACCAAGCAAGCGGAAAAAAAAATAAAGAATAAAGTTATAGAAATCTTATTGTTATTGGCTGACATGATATTGGAGTGGGTTCTAGTATCAATTTTATGGTATATTGTTTGTTTTGATAAAGCTACAACTAACTCATACAAATATTAATAATTTGAAGAAGAAATGAATGTAGAAAAAATGATTCACTTTTGTATAAATCCTCTAAATTTTTACTTAGTTAAATTTAATAAAATAACAATTACGTTATCAAATTTCATAAAAAAAAAAAACCTCTCATGATGCCCTTATAACTCAAACCTTCTCAAAAAGTCAGTATAAAAGGCTCAATGATTTTTGATTATGCAAGTTTTTTTTACATCAACTAAAAATCAATTAGGTGAAATTCTTTTCTTTAGCATAAAAAAAACCAACTAGATAATCTTTTGTTTTTTTCTTACGTGAACTTCTCTAATTTCCAACTTTTAATTAAAAATAAAAAAATCAATCACTTTTTCAAAAAATTATTCAAACGATCCATGCATCTTAAGTAACAAATAAAAAAAATTCACCATTAATTGACTAAGTTTAGTTAGAAGGCAACATACTACTATTTGAGCACCGCTAATTATTTGAACTGGTGGCACACAGGTAACTATGTCCGCACAAGTGTTCACCTCGTGATTAGAAAAGCCATATGTATTTATGAAGATGTAGAGAAAAAAAAATTATTCAAAGGAAAACTCAAGAATTATAATTGAGAAGTAACATGGTATGAGGGATGAAATATCGAGGTGTATATAAAGATTAACTAAATTGAGAAGAGAGAAAGTATTTTTGAAGATACATGGGGATGCAATTAATAGGATCAAATATGTTGATTTAGCTCTTTTAGAAAGAAAATAATGTTATTCCCCATATTTGGACATTTTATTGAAATCACAATTTGCTCAATTTTTTTTGTTTTAGCATGTAGCTAATATATAACATTCTTATAATTTTTTTAAGTTTGAACATAGTTAATAGGTCAAGCTACCATGTAATTGTTGAGTCAGAATTTTTTTCTGATATTATTGCTAATCATGCTTTTTTAGAAGTTGAACTTCAAGTAGCTCATATGTATTCGCCTCACAAAACTTACTTTCGAGCAACCATACCTATTAGGCTCATATATACTCACGGACACATAACTCATTTGTCACTTATAAAAAACTTGATTAGTAATAATATTATTAATAATTTAAATTTACATGGTAGCTTGACCTATTAACTATGTCCACACTTGAAAAAATTATAAGAATCTAATATATTTTCTACATGCTAAACAACAAAGGAATGAGCAAATTTTGAGTTTAATAAAATGTTCAAATACAGGGAATGACATTGTTTTCTTTCAAAAAGAGCTAAATCAACATATCTGATCCTATTAATTATTGCATCCCCATGTATCTTCAAAAATACTTTTTCTTTTCTCAATTTAATTATCTATATATACACCTCGATATTTCATCCTTCATCACATTGCTTATCAATTATAATTCTTGCAGTTTCCTTTGAATAAATTTTGTTTCTCTACATTTCTTCATATATACATATGACTTCTAATCATGAAGTGAACACTTGTCGGGACATAGTTCCCTATGTGCCACTAATTCCAATAATTAGTAAGCTCAAATAGTGGTATGTTGCCTTCTAACTAAAGATTACTCTATTAATGATGAGATTTTATTATTTTTTATTTATCACTTAAGATGCATAGATCGTTTGAATTATTTTTTGAAAAGTGTTTTCAAAAAAAAAAAATATTGGAAATTAGAGAAGTTCACGTAAGAAAGAAAAGGCTATTTAGTTGGTTTTTTTATGCTAAAGAAAGGAATTTCACCTAGTTGATTTTTGGTTGATGTAGGAAAAACTTGCATAACCAAAAATCATTAAGCCTTTTGTACTAGCATTTTGAGAAAAATTTAGGTATATAGGTAACTGGAGAGTTTATGATTTGATAAAGTACTTATTATTTCATTAAATTTAAATAAGTCAAAATTTAGAGAATTCATATAAAAGATAATCAATTTTTTCGCATTCGTTTCTTTTTCAAATTATTAAAATTTATGTGTTATTTATAGCTTCATCAAAATCAACAATAACGCACAAAATGATACTAGCACCCACTCAAATACCAAGTTAATCAGTAATAACAACATTTCTATAACTTTATTCCTTATCTTCTTTTCACTCGCTTGGTGCTTTAATTGTTCTTTGTTATCATTTGCATCTGTTTTGTCTCTGATGCTTTGGTTCTTCTTGTGTAATAGCAATAATGTAGATGCAAATTTCTAGTTAATTTTTCTACTTCACTAGAGAAGTTTGGAAATTTCTTAATACGTGACATTTGAAATCTGCTAGTTTTTTGAAGGATTTTTGAAATCCATGAATGAGACGAGAGTCACTAAGACCCCATCCGTGAGATTCAGAGAAAAAAAAAAGAAAGAGAGAAGAGGGGTGAAAGGTGAGGGTTTACCTTGGTCTAGGTTGAAATTTGTCGAGAAGACCAGGGCCATTAATGTACTTAGCTGAAATGGATGAGCAAATCTTGAGTCTTGCAGTAGCACACGATTTTATTGCCATTATTGGCTGGAACAATGTGGAGGAGAGAGAGGAGAGCATACAATCCGGCTAGGGCTTGTGTCATTGAAAATGAATATGAAACAAGGGTTTTGGGTTAAATAAATAAAGGTGTGATGCAATAATCGAAACGAAACAACAAGAAAGTGCAAGAAATAAAAGAGATAGATAATTTGACACAACTTAGACTCAATTTAGCAACCAAAGTTATAGAAAACTAAGACCTCTAAATTTAAGAATAAGAAGCAACCAAATTCTTAGGATGACCAAGAGGGATTAGAATCCCTAATAACCTATCCTCTCAACAAACACTCAATCAAAGGTTTCACAATCTCTCAACTCTCAAGAGTTTTACAATATCAAATATGAATATTCAAAATAGTCTAAGTCATCCAAATGAAATAAACTACTATTTATACTAAAGCTCAAAAGAAGACAACTACATTATTACACTTTTACCCTTAATGAAGTAAGGGCCTTGTTTGGGTGTCTTCTTTTGGGAACAAAGCTTGAATTTGCAAATCTTTAAGTAATAGCCATATTGCAAGCATGACCATCTTCCACCGTCTTCTCCAAACCATCCTCCCATGCTATCATGAACACTTGAAATCCCAGGAAGGTGCTAGAGTGTGTTCAAGTATGTCCCTCTCCCGAATAATGCTTGCATAGCTTGAAGTTCCTACTTGACTCCTTGTAAAGGTCTTGATGACACATTCTCCCTTCTTGAAGAGAATTTGTCCTCAAATTTAAGGATCATCATCTTGCACCACCATAGAGAGAGATCACATACATTGAAGGTGTTATGAACTTGGTATTCGGGTGGAAGATCAATTTTGTATGCATTATCATTGAGTCGTTCAAGTACTTCAAATGGACCATCTCCTCAGGCATCAATTTGGTCTTGCTTTTGTTTGGGAAACCTCTCCTTTTGGAAGTGTACCCAAACCCAATCAAGTGGTTCAAGCACAACTCTCTTGCGGCCTTTGTTTGCTCTCTTGGCTGTTTCTTGGTTCTTTTTCTCAAGGTGAAGCCTTACCTTTTCATGCAACTTCTCTATGGCCTCAGCTCATTTGTTGCCATGTAAACTCAACACAACATCTTTAGACAAATGGGTTAGATCTAAAGGGGTTAGGGGGTTAAAACCATAAACCACTTCAAAAGGTGACATGCCAATAGTGCTATGAATGACTCTATTGTAAGCAAATTCAACCAAAGGCAATTGATCTTCCCAAGATGCTAGTTTCCCTTTAACCATGGCCCTAAGCATAGAACCCAAGGTCCTATTGACAACTTCGGTTTGGCCATCGGTTTGTGGGTGACAAGAGGTAGAAAACAACAATTTAGTACCAAGTCGCCCCCACAATTCTTTCCAAAAGTGGCTAAGGAATTTGGGATCCCTATCACTCACAATGGTTTTGGGAATACCATGCAACTTTACCACATGTTCAACAAACAAAGATGCAACATGAGAAGCATCATCAACTTTATGACAAGCAATGAAATGAGCCATTTTAGAAAATCGATCAACCACAACAAAGATGCTATCTTTACCCCTTTTGGTTCTAGGCAAACCCAACACAAAATCCATCGAAATATCAACCCAAGGTTGTTGAGGGGTGGGGAGAGGGGTATACAAACCATGGGAAGGAGTCTAGACTTGGCGCCACGACACTCAATGCATTGGCCACAAATCTTAGCTACATCCCTCCGCATATGAGGCCAATAAAATTGCTCCTCAAGTATCCCCAAAGTCTTATCAATCCCAAAATGTCCCATCAATCCCCCATTGTGTGCCTTCCTCACAAATAATTCCCTCCAAGAGCTCATGGGCACACACAAACGCTTGTTTTTGAACAAGAAACCATCAAACCTAGAATAGGGAGTAGAAGACCTATCCCTAATCCACCTCTCCCTTTCCCACTCTTCGCAATCTAGAAAGATCTTGGCAAAGACGGGGTCCTCGGGATACAATGTCTTCAAGCTTTCAAAACCCATCAATTTGGAAGACAAGGTGTTAATCAAAACATGTTTCCTTGATAGGGCATCCGCCACTACATTCTCCTTTCCCTTTTTGTATTGGATTACATAAGGGAAGGTTTCAAGGAATTCAACCCATTTAGCATGCCTTTTGTTCAACTTTCCTTGGGCCTTAAGATGTTTTAAGGACTCATGGTCGGTCCTAATCACAAACTCTTTAGGCCACAAGTAGTGTTGCCAATTACCCAAAGCTCTAATCAAAGCATACAACTCAAGATCATAGATGGTGTAATTCAACGTCGCACCCTTAAGCTTTTCACTAAAATAGGCAATGGGTTTTTGGTCTTGCATCAAAACGGCACCAATACCTACTTTACTAGCATCACATTCAATTTCAAAGATTTTGTCAAAATCGGGTAATTGCAACAACGGTGCAGAGCTAAGCATTTGTTTTAGAGTTTCAAAAGCCTTTGCTTGCTCCACACCCCAAGAAAAAGGTTTATCCTTTTGGATTACCTCGGTCAAAGGAGTGGCTATGGTACTAAACCCCTTAACAAACAGCCTATAAAAACTAGCCAATCCATGAAAACTTCTAATATCACCAATGGATTTAGGAGTTGGCCAATTCTTAATAGCGTCTATTTTGGATTCATCAACCTCAATGCCCTTTGAACTCACAACAAAACCCAAGAAAACAACTTCATCAACACAAAAAGAGCATTTAGCAACATTAGCATAAAGTTGTTCTTATCTAAGCACTTCAAACACACATTTCAAGTGAATAACATGCTCATCCATGGTTTTACTATACACCAAAATATCATCGAAGTAAACAGCCACGAATTTGCCAATAAAAGGTTTCATGACATGATTCATCAAACGCATGAAAGTACTAGGAGCGTTAGTGAGACCAAAAGGCATCACCAACCATTCATATAGACCAAACTTGGTCTTGAATGCGGTTTTCCACTCATCTCTGAGTTTCATCCAGATTTGATGATACCCACTCCTAAGATCTACCTTAGAGAATATACATGAACCATTCAACTCATCAAGCATGTCGTCAAGACGAGGTATGGGATGGCGATACTTTACCGTTATCTTGTTGATGGCTCGATAATCAACACACATGCGCCATGATCCATCTTTCTTTGGCACCAAGATCACCGGCACGGCACAAGGACTCATACTTTCTCGCACAACTCCCTTTTCAAGGAGCTCATCTACTTGCCTTTGAAGCTCCTTAGTGTCATCCGGGTTAGCTCTATAAGCCGGTTTGTTGGGCAATTGAGAACCCGAAACAAAGTCAATTTGGTGTTCAATTCCCCTCAAGGGTGGTAACCCTTTTGGGAGTTCCGTTGGGAACACATCATCAAATTCCTGCAAAAGAGAAGAAATAGAACTAGGAAAAGAAGGGGTTAGCTCATTAGTGTGCAATGCATAGTCCACTATGCATGAGGAGAATCACCGGTTGACGCTCCCCCAATTCCTCCCTAATTTCCCCACAATTCGCCAAAAGAGACACCTTGGTTTTTCCTCTAAGCTCTCCTTTCTTTCCACTCACCTCTTGAGAACTACTCTCCTCTACTCCCTCTTCGCCCACATTCTTCTTTTGCAATGCACTATGACCCTTCTCCTTCAACTCCCCCATTTTGTTATAGATCTCACCCACTTGGGAGGGGGTCATGGGATTCAAGACATGTTTGACACCATTGTGGACAAGAGTGTATTGATTAGTTCTTCCATTATGGTTGACGGACCAATCATATTGCCATGGTCAGCTAAGTAGAAGATGACACGCTTGCATGGGAACAATATTACATAACACCTCATCGTGATACTTCCCAACCGCGAATTTGATGATAGCTTGTCTAGTCACCTTCAATTCACCACATTCATTGAGCCATTGAAGTTTGTAAGGGTTTTCATGGTGGGTGGTGGGAAGTTTCAAGAAATCAACAAGGGTGGTACTAGCAACATTGGCACAACTCCCACTATCAATGATCATGATGCTACTGTTTTGGTTAATGATGCACTTGGAATGGAAGAGATTTTTCCGTTGACTTGGGTCATCCATTGCTCTGATACCAATTGATGCAATAATCGAAACGAAACAACAAGAAAGTGCAAGAAATAAAAAAGATAGATAATTTGACACAACTTAGACTCAATTTAGCAACCAAAGTTATAGAAAACTAAGACCTCTAAATTTAAGAATAAGAAGCAACCAAATTCTTAGATGACCCAAGAGGGATTAGAATCCCTAATAACCTATCCTCTCAACAAACACTCAATCAAAGGTTTCACAATCTCTCAACTCTCAAGAGTTTTACAATATCAAATATGAATATTCAAAATAGTCTAAGTCATCCAAATGAAATAAACTACTATTTATACTAAAGCTCAAAAGAAGACAACTACATTATTACACTTTTACCCTTAATGAAGTAAGGGCCTTGTTTGGTGTCTTCTTTTGGGAACAAAGCTTGAATTTGCAAATCTTTAAGTAATAGCCATATTGCAAGCATGACCATCTTCCACCGTCTTCTCCAAACCATCCTCCCATGCTATCATGAACACTTGAAATCCCCGAGAAGGTGCTAGAGTGTATTCAAGTATGTCCCTCCTCATGAATAATGCATGCATAGCTTGAAGTTCCCTCGCTTGACTCCTTGTAAAATGTATTGATGCCACTCGAATTGTATCAAGGTGGGTCAGGTAAGGTGTTCGAGGCCGTGTTTGGGCTCATTTTTGTCAGAAAAATTGTTTTAAGAGAGATCTGATCTCAAAAGTTAAATTGGCCAAATTTGAATTTAAAATATAGTCCTTTTCCATTTCAATCGTAACCGTTCTTTAGTGAAATAACCAGATCAATTTAAATTAAAATCGACCTTTTACCAAATTAACCATTCTTTAAAAATGAGACCAAATTGAAGTAAAACTGAGTTTTTTTTTAAATTAATTAAATGATTAAGCTCCTTAAGTTAACAGAGTAAAACATTTAATTGAAAATAAATAATAACTGAGCAATTAGGCCAGAATAACTTTAACTTTAACTTTAGCTAGAGACACAAATCCTAGCTAAAGTGGGAAAATCCCTAGCTAATGTCAATTTAGCTAGGAAAATTACCCTAGAAAACTTTCGTAGCTAATAAGCTCTTAGCTAAATTTTAGCGAGAAGATTTTGTCATTCCTAGGTAATTTTAGCTAGGATATCTCTGCTAGGCACTTTCCGTAACAAACATTTTGCTAGGACTTAAAACCTAGCTAAGTTCCTAGCAAAGTTTGTTTGATTGATGTTGACTTTTCAAAAACTTAGCTAGGAATGGCCCTAGCAAAACTTACAAAATCACTAGCCTTTTCCCCGTTTTGACTGGAATGCTTCCTTATCTAAATGACTAGTTAAAAATAGCTAGGAACATTTTATCAAGGTCATTCTAGCTAATTTGATAAATATCCTAGCCAATATTTGTGTTTGGATAGGGATATTTTCCTGGGTAAATCTTGCTAGAAATTATATATGACAAAATACAAACATAATTTTATATATAATGTGACATAAGATAAAATAAATAATTAAATCTATTCAAATCCATATAAGCATAATCACAGTACCATTAATCTTTGAATGATGAAGAACAAGTCTACTAGCTAATGTTGAATATTAGCCATGGATATGGATTTCGTAGCTAGAATCCCTAGCTAATAGCCTGTTCTCTTGTAGTGTGATTTTCCAAATTAACAAATATACTTAAAATACAACAATAACATACCTAGTATAATACCACAAGTGAGGTTTGAAAAATATCCTTATAATATTATATGATTAATTTATATAGACATAATTAATCCTTAAAATTATATGTCAAATATGTATAACATATATTAGGATATTTTTCCAAATGAAATGGCAAAAATAGCACTTAAAATAATTTAAAAAATATTTCTGGCCTAAATGCTTATTTTACTCTGTTTATATTTCAAAAAAGGTGGACCAATTAATTAAAAATGTGGAGAGTCAAAATAGGGTGTCAATAGCTCTTATAGAGCATAAAGTAAAAGAGAAGCATATAAAACGGATAATAATGAAGGTGACCACTGGGTGGGCTTGTGTAGGAAATTATGGCCACACTGTAAGAGGAAAATATTGATACTCTGGGATCCTCAGACTGTTGGCTACAATATAGTTGGTATGTCTGAGCAGCTCATTCATCCTTCGATCATTCTTAGAACTCTTAATATCAGTTTCTTCTTTACTGCTATATATGAGAAACATACAGTGGAAGATAGGAGGATATTATGGGTACAATTCAAAGACATACACAATGTGACTCTGGAACCTTGGTTGGCAATGAGTGAGTTGGATAGATTTATTGGTGCCCTAGTGTATGAGGCAGAGGTTAGAGACTTCAACTCCTTCCTGGATGATACAGGTATGCAGTCCTTAAGACCGTTAGCAGGGAGTTTAGTTGGACTAATGGCTATACATACAGCAGAATAGACTGGGCATTAGTGAATGCCTAGTGGATGCTGAAGATGTCTCAATTGGAGAACCAAAGGTCCTTAAGACTGGGCTTTGGTGAATGCTAAGAATATCTTGGGACTTGGGGAACAATAGGGCTAACGGAATTCGGCGACGAGTTTCACTTTTCTTCTTTTATTTCTTGTTGATTATGTTTTCTAGTTTTGTGTTCTTGAATAATATTATGAGTACTTAATTCTTATCTAGAATTCTGATGGAACCTTTATAGGACTAATTCTTAATCGTGTTTAATTATAATTGAGCCATTCTTCTTCATCTTTATTTGTTCAGCTACATTTTGATTGTTGTTAATTGAGGGGCCTCAGTTAACAGTGTTATTATAGCTTTATATTTTGCTTAAGAAAGAGTACTAGATTAGTTTTTATTAGTTTTTAGTTGAACAACGTCATTTCTAAGCTACTAAGAGATTAATTGCTTAGATTTAAAAGCGAGATTAGAAATAACAAAGCTTTGATGTGATTTTTTGTGTAATTTGATATGCTAGCTAGGGCTAGTTCGAGAGAATAACTCTAGAAAATTACTACAATTGATCGAGAGATAGTTGTGCTAAGCTAAGACTCACAATCAATAAAAAACAGTTTTGGCAAAATTATAGTTAACACGTTGAGAATTTATTTCGATGATTGGGGGGAATCATTATCCTAGGCATTTTCATTATCGAGAGAACTTCATTTTATTTACTTGATAACTTTATGACCAAGAAATATAACCAGAGGAAGAGGCATTAAACGCAGTTGGGGAGGTTAAGAGGGTATGTCTAACAAAGGGAGAGGAGGATACCAATAGCTACCGAACACTTCTCAAGAGGATATTAGTGATCCATCAACCCCTACATCTCAACATAGTGGTTTAAACCAGTGCATTTTCACGTCTCGTGAAAGTAGTTTTCAACATCTTGCACATATATCTCAAGATACCAGTACTCAATAAACAAATCCCGCTTCTCGAAATGTTGGTGGTCAACAATAAATTCCCGCTTCTGTAAATGTTGGTCATTCAACAAGCACCTTGTTCTTCTCAGAATGTTGTTGCTCAACAAGCAATTATAGATTTTGTTTGTGGACAAGACCCCAAGATGTCGGCGAAGGCATAGAGTAGGGTAGTATAGGTTTTCATTTAAGATATTTTTCAATTTGGGTTGTAAGAAACATTTTTGAACACTTAATGTCCTACGTGCTTGCATGTCTTTGGGTATATCCAATTGAGTTCCCATATAAGTCAATAATGCGATCGTGCTCGATCAGGGGGCTCAAGAGGTGTCTACCACCTTTCCTTCCGTCAATAGAATTTCTTAACTAAAATTTTGTCACATCAGTCTTTTTTGGAGCATTAATTGAAAAGTGACGACTCCTTTATTTTAATCCCTTTTAAGATTTTATCATTTTTGTTTTTTACTCTGTATTTTTTAGTAGCTACGATAGTTTTGGAATAAAAAGGAGTGTGATAGGTGTCGATTTATAAAGCACATCTATTTGTATTCTAAACAACTTTCGAAATAATGTTTTCTCTTAAAGCTTACTCCTCCTCCTCCTCTTCCTCCTTCCTCTTCCTCCATTGGATTGATATTAGTCGTAGTTGTGTTGGAAAAGATAGGGAAAAAAACACTCTTCAGCTATTCAAAAGTAATAAAACTTGTCCTTCGTTTAAAGAGTGGCACAAGCATGCCCCTATTGTTAGAAATATGGGTCAAATGCGCCTTTATTTCTAGAATGAGGCCGAATGACCTAATTAGAACTAATTAACCGATTAGTCAACCAGATTTTCCCTTGGGGAGAAATTATGGGGCTCACGCATACTGTAAGGGCATGTTTGGTCCCAATGAATATAAACCTAAACGAAACTAAAAAATTATTTTTAAGTTTGTTCTGAAATAAAGTCATAGATGAAGCAGGTAAAAACTCTATCCATGTAAAGGCATAGTCTACTAGTATGAGAAATTATTACATTTACCTTTAATTTTTGCATATAGTTCTCATAAAATCACAACTTTTAATTTTTGCATATAGTTCTGATAAAATCACAACTGTCATATCTCACTCATTGTGGAGACAAAGAATAGAAAACATATAAATAAAATATATTTTATCAGTAGTTTACGGTAGTAACATTCTAACACACAATAACATCACTAAAAATAGAGTCTTTAACCTATTGAAGAGAAAATCTTAATTTAAATTACAAATAGAAGTATTAATTTGGCAATGAATGAAGGTTGGTTATCCTCAAATATCGCCTCAGAGATTTAAAACAAAGACTATGCTAATGCTAGGATTTGTGGATCAGAAAAATAGAGAAACCCACTTGGACCAAATTTGCACTTACAGTATGAGTGAAGGTCCATAATTTCTCTCCAATGGGCTAATTAATCTTCTAAGTAATTTCATTAAATTCGGTTAAAAATAAGGGCCTATTTAACCCATATTTCTAATGACAGGGGCATGGTTATGCCAAACTCTAAATGGAGGGCAAATGTTGTTCATTTTTAATAGTTGAAGGGTATTTTGACCCTTTTCCCTTTCTTTTTTATTCCCTTGGACGATCAATGTATCAGTCATAGTTGTATTGGAAAAAATAAGAAAATAGAAAAATTCACAACACAAGAACGGCTGCAAAGAATTGACTATATGTAATTGACTTGAGAATTTAAATTGAAATACTCAAGTAGATAAATGTTTTAGTATTTTTCAAACTTTATCCAAAACAATAACAGCAAGAACCTACAGCCCCAAAGTATTGACATCGGCCATCCATAGCTCCAATTTTTTTTTTTTTTTTTGTACTTTTGTACACTTTACTATTATATATAAGAGGGAATGTGAGGACTTTTGTAGTCCTCACAATAATTTCCCAAATTTTTAAAAACTTTTTCATTAATTACTTTTATGTCCTAATTTTATTTATTTAAGTCAATTTTTTTGTTTTTAGTTTTTAAAGTCTACTTTTCAAAAGCTATCGAGTAGTCCTTACAATAATTTTTAAATTTTTTAAAAACTTTTTAATTAATTACTTTTAGGTCCTAATCTTATTTATTTATGTCAATTTTTTTGTTTTTGTTTTTAAAGTCTACTTTTCAAAATTTATCAAACCTCCTACCTCATTTTTCACGTTCTTTGATTTTCGATTTTGCTCATATCCGCATTTGAGCCCAATTAATCCAGAATAATTCGCATCGCATCGCCTATTCGGGGGAAGTAAAGATTTTTTTTCATGTCCATGTTCAACCCCCTAATCCCTAATTAAGAAAGGGCTTGTGCCTCCATCTCGCCGCACAAGTTAAATTATGTATTTGTCTTAAAAGTTCATTAACTATGTATAGATTATTTATTTAGAACTAAATAACTTCAAAATTAGGATACATAAGTTATAATTTCATCAAAATGGAAGTTAAAATATTAAAGGAGTGGAATGAAAATTTTGCTTTTATATAACTACCCACTTGTGGGACTACAATGGGTATATGGTTGTTGTTGTTGTTGTTGTTGTTGTTGTTGTTGTTGTTGTACACTTGTACTAACACAAATTATATTTTTTTAGTTAAAATATTCGCTTATATATCTTGAATAAAAACGGGCCTCACATAACTAGTATAGTCTATAGATATCACATAATCATTTTTGTTTCCTCTCATAAGTCATTTATTATCAAGTGACAGTAATCAGTGTCAGAATAAAAACGACAAATAAACCAAAAGTAGATCCAATTATTTGGCAGATCCAATTGCTGGCAGGTCAATTAGCTCATGCTCAAACGCCGCCATCTCTTTCTCCGACAAGCATACATATGCGTCTATTCCACCACTATCTCTAGAATCCAACAATAGAATCAAATTTTTTATTGGTTGTTCAACGGGACTAACCCATGAAGGTTTGCCCCAACCAAAATCAACTTCATAAAATTGGTAGCCGCACCAGCTATTAATAAATAACTGTATCTTTTTTTCGAGAAATTCTATTCCTAGCTTTATACTGTCCTGGGGAATGGCCATGATTGCCTCATATTGTCTTGATTTATCTACATATTTTAAAATCAAATCGGATAATCCTTTTCTAATACAAGTGACCAAGGTGGCTAAGTCAGAGCCATCGTTCTCGCCTTTGCATGTCCTGGTCGTTGCAACGACATTTCCTACACAATGATTTGGCAAGGGAGGGACAAGTCGCTTTCGTATATTTACGTTGTACATCAAGTATGATGATGTTCTTGTGCATGCTGAAGCTATCATGAAACATTTCCATATCGTAGCTGACACGACTTCGACGCGTGTAGGTGTTGGTACAAAACTCCAGTCGACCTTAAGACTTGAGTGATACTATAGTAGATGCATCAAAGACAAAAATTATAGTTACACGTTGATTATCAAGAAAGGGTTTGAATAATTCAATCATATTAGACGAGTCTGGAGAAACATGAGGAATAGGATGTGGTAAGAATTTTGCAGCAGCAACAAATTCTGGAACGTCCACGCAATTAGGGCTACCTCGATCAGTGACTCCCCAAGCATTGATGAGAGTGCACAACGTGGAAAGGTCGGCGATTTTGTGAGAAGCACGTATACCAATAGTTATACCTGTTGAGGATATACAATTAATTAAATAAAATTTATGCTCTTTTTTAGAGACTTAAAACTGTTAGAGCAGATGCACACACAATTCGAAGTGGTGTCAAAGTAGGCAGGCAGAGGTCATGTGTTCAAAATGTCCCCACCAATGGCGGAGCTAAAATGAGGCAAGAAGTTCAACTAAATCCTCTTTGCCATAAAATTGTAATGCGCAAATAGGGAAATTTTTTTTTTTTTGTCATTTATGAACTATTGAATGAAGTCCCCTTGTAAGAATTTTCTGGCCCTGCCACTAGTCACTGTCACCCACACTATAAAGGAAATTTCTACATGTTTGACACACAAAAAAGAATTTGGCTTTTCAAATCTCTTATGTGTTTTTTTCATATCTCTTATGTGTAAAAAATAAAGATTTTTTTTAAAAAAAAGTCATAAAACTAAATAAAATTTGTAAAAGACCACAAATCCAATTCTCCCGCACACATGTAAAGGAGAAGATATAATTAAATAAATAAAATCATATTCTCTCTAACCACTTAAGTTTTTAAATAAAATAATCACACAATTCAATAATACCTCCACACTCAAACAAGGTGACTTGAACAAGTAGTGGGATATGGACTATTGACCCCTCTTGATCATCAACTGTGGGGAGAATTTGTATATCCACATGGGGCTGTCTAAGAAGGTCTTTCAATCGATACTTATGGGCGAAAGCCTCGTAGAAGGGTACACCATCGTCATTGCATTCAATTGAGTTGTCCTTAATTCGTCCTGCAAAAGGATAAAAGCTAGCCAGAGTTTCACACAAAGATTTCTTCAAAAGAAGTAATCTTGATGAATTGACTGCCCTTGCTTGCTCGTAGGAATAGGATTGATCACCCCCACATGGAGTAGTAGTTGGAGGAGGAGGAGGATAAAATAGAGCAAAGTGAACAGATGTGGGTCGTGTCATTTGATCCAAAAGAGAGAATTGGAAGCATCTTAAGTGATTGGAAGTGGGAGAAATAGGTCTAATGAGCTCCATACAAACTTTCTCAATTTTTCTACTTGACATTCTCAATAACTTTCAATTTTCTTGTGATTATGCTTTTCCTATTTATATAGTGTAGTATTGTGTCTACTTGTGTTTTGGCCACCTTCCACCTAGAATCAACTTGTAGGAATTTTGGTTTTTCCTTTTAACAAAGAAACTTATATCATCTGGTATGAATTGGTGGAACAAAAGAAATTGATAATGCTAACTCTATAAATTTGATATACACGACAGCGCTTTAACCAACCTTTTGTTAGGTATAATGGCAGAATTTATATTTATAACATAAGTTAGTGTTGTCGTCCAAGAGAGTCATGTATTATAAGGAATTGGAAAAAGGCTCAACTATGCCACTGAACTTAACGAAATGGCTCATATATGCCACTTGTAAAAAGGGGCGGGGTTGGTAAGTAATGAAGGGTTTAGATAATGTCACGTGACAAAAGCTGATAGTAGTAGGGCTCTATTAGTTGTTAATGGCACGAATGAACCAAATGTGTCGTAATGGAGATGACATAAATGAACTCGACTATTAACGAGTGATATGAATGAGCCATTTCAGATAGTTCGATGGCATATTTGAGTTTTTTTCCTTTCTTTAATAAACTTATTTTGCACCCTTTCGAATTCCTGAAATTGAATTTATACTTTATTGATTTGGTAGTCTGATGCGCCCTTATTTTGGTATCTTTTTTCGACTTTTATTGACATAGGATACCAGAGAAATATTTATTTGAATCAACTTTCCAAATCATCTAATATGAAATAAATCATATTCATAATGACGTCTTAACCAAATGGAGTGATAAAGAGTTGGGTAATCCTACCAATATACTTCCTCTGTATTAATTAATGTGACACTTTTCGGATTTCGAGATTTAAACAAGTCTTTCTTTGACAGTAATTTTTTCATATATCTCTTAAATATTTTGAATTTTCAATTATTGTGACTTATTGTACTTTTTATCTAGTGTCCAGAATTGTAAATTTTATTTCAAAAAATTTATAAATTCATGCCCGAACCCACGATCAAAATTTAACTATTTGACTCTCGAAATCCGAACTGTGCCACATGAATTGAGATAGAAGGAGTATTAAATTCCTGAAAATGTGATCACATTAAAGAGGTAGTAGTGTGCAAAGATGGAGAGTTAGGTTGAATCCTATCAACATATCAAAATTCTTAAACGTGATCACTTTAAAGAGGGGAGTATTGTGCAGAGATAGAGAGATAGGTTGAATCCTATCAATATATTCAAGTTCTGAAAATGTGATCACATTGATGAGGCAGTAGTGTGCAGAGATAGAGAGCTAGGCTGAATCCTACTAATTATTAAAATTCGAAAAATGCGATCACATTAAAATGGGAGTAGCGTACATAATCTCTTCATGAGCTTTTAGATCTGGGCAAATAAAATTCTATTTAAGCCTGTCAAGTGGGCCGGGCCGGGCCGGGCCATATAAATGCGGGTCACATGAGGCCGGGCCAGGCCATAGTTAGTGGGCTGGGTTGGGGGCCGGGTTGGAGGATGGAAATTAAAGGGGTGTCCGGCCCAGCCTTCTACCCGAGTAGGGGTACATAGTGGGCTAAGTGGGCCAGGCCGGATTTTAATTATTTAAAAAAAATTCTAATACTAAAATTCATTAAGTTTGATACTTTAAAATCTAGTTGTTATCAACTTTATTTTAACCATCAAGTTCCTTAAATTATACTCTGGCCCTATTTTCAATCTATAAATACCATTCATTCTTCACCATATTATCTCACAATTCCCTACTCCCCTCTTTCCCTAAATTTCCTACTCATCTAAATCTCTCTCTCTCTTTCAACTTCCAAGTTCAAATTTTAAAATTTAAATTTAATGGATAATGATAATCCTCCACCTCCTCCTCCAATTCGAAGATCAATTTCAAGTCCGGTGTGGTTGCATTTTGAGTGAGTAGACGAGGAACATGTTAAATGTCAACATTGTGATCAAATATATCTCCATAATGTCCGAACCGGTTTTTGGGGGTACCGGTCCGTTACGTAGGCACTTGGACAAAAGACACAAAATTGAACTTTGAAGTTTATCTCGTCTTTAAATTTCTCCATCGATGCTAGCATTTTGAACTTTTCATTTGTAATAAGTTAACTGTTCAAGTTTGTATGTTTTGAATTTGCAATGTTATCAATTTAAATTTGAAGTTTTATTTTAAATTACTTATGTAGTCTTGTATCACATTCTCAACTTTTTATAATTTTTAGCACTTAAATAGCCGTTGGGAGTCTTCATTCCAACAACATATTCAAGATATACACAAATATACCTTTAACATATACAAGATATACATAAATTAGGAACTTTTTTTTGGCTATAAATAAGCTAATCTTTTTAACCCCCCCCCCCCCCCCCCCCAAAAAAAAAGTTGAAATGAAATCACACAGTAACTAAATGGGAACAATGCACATGAGTTTTGATACTAAACCAAAGTTCTTAATTTATTTATCTCATCTGATCCTAAGTCCTAATGTCATGTGCAGATTGTCACCTCTCCATCATCGGCGGAGACATTTCAAATACGCTAAAAAATATTTAATTATTATATATAAAATATTTGAAACTAATAAGATCTTAGACATTGGTTGTTCTACATTTTCGTACTTCATCGAATCTATCTTCCAATTTCTCTCGTGAGTTGATCCTTTTATTTCATTTTAACGATTCCGTAAACTCGACTTCTACAAAGAGGGATGACCGATGACACGGATTTTGACATAACTATCTTCCTTTTAATTATGCTAGTTGATTATTTTTATAATAATATCCATGATGCTCAATAGTGTTATTATATTACTTTGCTTGAATCATGTTCACGAAAAGATATTTTCTCTGCCGCCATAATTTTTAGTGTTACCAACTTATTTTTTTTTTACAGCAAATAGGAGAAAAAAGAAGAAATTGTGGAAGTTACGAAATCTGTCATATATATGTAAAAATGCCTATTTATGATTTTTTTTAAAATTAATTCGAAGTGGGCCGGGCCCCCGGTGGGCCAGAACCCGGGTTGTTGGTGGGCCGGGCTATCGGGCTAAATGGCATGTCCGGCCCAGCCCCCTAATTTTTTCCACTAGCCCAGCCCACCACCCTCTTATCGGGTTGGGGGGCCGGGCCGATTATGGGCCTGGTTAGGTGGGCCGGTCAGGCCCAATTGACAGGCTTAACTCTATTGCATAATTATATCAAGAACTTATACTTCATTTGGCTTATATTTCGGGAGTCTGTTTAGTCTATAAAAGAGACATCCCATGACGCCTAGGAGGTAGAGTAATACATGAAAAGATTAGCAGAATTTGTAGGAAATGTAAAAAATGAGTTAGGGATTGATGTTCGGTGTGAAATGCTTGCATTTAGCTGATAATTATCTTACATTTTAGTGTTTGTGTTGTCATTTGAGTATCACTCTATCGCTTTGTGCTTAGTATTGTGTTTATGATGTTTACGAGTAAAGCAGAGAAGAAATGAGCTATTTTTGATCGGGGGAGCTTTGAAGTCCGAGTAAAAGTCCTAAATTCAACCAAAATCGAGTTCAAAAATCAAGGACCAAGTGTGCACATGAAAAAGTGAAGAAAAATGTCGAAGAGTAGGCAGAGAAATCAGGTGCGCTGCGCGCTGCGTCACAGGTGGCGACGCGCACTGCGTCACAGGTGGCGACACGCACTGCGTCACAGGTGGCGACGCACTTGCACTGGGCAACAAAACTGGACAAGAAAAAAAATTCACCGGAAAAACCACCTAGCGAGTGGGCGCCGCGTCGCGGGCGGTGGCGCGCCAGGCCATTTAAAGCCTGAAACGTCTATTTCGTATTTTTAAGGGTATTTTGGTCCGTGCTTGTTGTACTCGGTATAAATACATTATAAACTCGAGTTTTTGACGGTACGGGCATCGCTTTTTTGTAGAAAACAAGGGTTAGAGCCGTTTGTCATAGGTGATTTTACTCTGTTTTTAATCTGTTTCTTTGTTCTACTTGTGCTTCTCAGGTGATTTCTCTCGTTTATCCCAAATACTCGGAGTCAAGGAAAAGCATTGTCTATGTATAACCCAGAAATTGAAAGAGCTTTACACAAGCAGAAAAAGCTAGCGGGCGATGAGCGTGCCCTCGATTTAATTGATAACAACGAAGTTGAGGACAAGGAAATTGAAAGAGCTGTTGAGATGTCACAACAAGACCGCGTTCCTGTGTTGAGTTTCGCCAGGCCCAGCCTAGTTAATGGTGTAAAGGCTATTGTCAAGCCTGAAATCACAGTAAATTTTGAGCTGAAAGAACAATGTGGTGCAGAACACGTGCTAGTATAAGGGTAAGCCTCATGAAGACCCGCATAAGCACTTGATAATGTTCGTCGAGTTGAGCAAAAATTTCTTACAACTATGTGAAGTTGGTATTATTTCTGTTCACATTGATTGGTGAAGCAAGGGAATTGTTAAAGGTTGTGCATCCACCAAACAGTATATGAGGTACCTAGTCGTGTACCAATTCCCTTATGCGATGCAGTACGAGAATCAACACAAGATTTTTACGTGAAAAACTCCTTGCTCAAGGGATTAAAAATCACGACCTACCCCTGTAGGATTTCAACTCCACTAACCGAGCAACTCAGGTTACAACTCTACCGTAAATTAGGAATTAACTCCCATAATCCCTCACCTTTACAACAACGCTTATGCAACCCTCACCCTTGACTACCCCTAGCCAAGCACACTAATACACCTAGACTTACCCCAGCCTAGTGTACCACTCAAAAGCACCCTTTGAGACTTCACCACAGTGACTAACTCTAGCCATACACTAATACAACTATGCTAACTCTAGCCTAGTGTACCACTCAAGAGCTTGTGGAGGCAACCTTTGAGAATTTTGATACCTATAAACAGCTTCTTTTCACGGAAGTGTAGGTTTACAGTTTAAGAACAAAAGAACAAAGACTCAACAACCTAAGGACCTAAAACATCTTTAGTTCTGGACCTGGTCCTTCGGGTTGCTGTGGCTCTATTCTTGAGGAACACCTTGAAAGGTGGAGACTTGCACTTTAGATGGAGCAATTTTCGAATTGTGCAAGAATAAGTCTTCTCTTGGAAGATGATGTCTTTATATGCACAGAAAGAGAGAGAGAGAGAGAGAGAGAGAGAGAGAGAGAGAGAGAGAGAGAGTCGAGATGACCACTCGTGAGATCTGGACAATCAATCAGTCGACCTTGATGAGATACTACTGTACAGCTGCATTGTACTTTTCAGCCGCTCACTTTACAGCTGTGGATTTGGACTTTCAGCTTCAATGACCAAAACCTTTATATGGAGGAACCTGGTCCCTCATCTGTTCTTCGAACACGTTGTAAATACTAGATACACTGTCAGTAGCTCTACAGCTACATTGTTGGCTAAGCAGGCTGGATACCTGATCCCATATGGTCCTTCTGAATCAACATATCTGGCCTCTCATATATGAGCAATTCATGCAGGCATCTGTTCCTTCAAGGAGCATGTTAGATATTCAGCATGTGAGATATCATAAGGTTAACTAAGTTCAGAAAGATGAACCTAATTGTATTTGGTTCCTTAGCGTTTGTCATGTCATCAAAACATATCATTTCTTATCAATTTCCCGCTTTTTAATGATGACAAAGCGACATCCTTTGTATTACCCATAAGGACGAGATCCCTTTCCCAGATACCTCATTTGTTCCCCCTGAGACTCAAACATGGAGATACATAGTCGTATTCTAGTTCTTTGAGTATGGTTTATCAAATCATCAAAACATTTCATGACATATCAATTTCCCTCTTTTTGATGATGATAAACTCATAGACAAAGTTCCCCCTGAGAACCAGATTCCCACTCGTTCCCCCTGCGGATCATTCCTTCACTTGCCTAGCTTGCAGTCCTCTTTCCATTTTTCACGGTTCTCCTTGTCTCTCTCACATATATCGATTATATTCTTGAGACTGTCGGATGTATGAAGAGGCCATATTGAAGACCGGGTTTCTCGCTCTCTCTGGTTTCACCAAGTTTTACAATCATCAAAACATACATATAGTTATTTTCCCTCTTTTTGATGATGACAAACTGTCTCTCTCACATTATTCTTCCTCCCTTTCCCACCCTTTTATTTTTTTCCCCTTTTGGCATTATTGAAAAGAGTAAAAGTAGCAAAATCTAAAAAGCAGTTCAGTAGCATTAACTCATGGCCACTAGGGCAACACAACATGAACAAGAACAATAACAACAAGTATTAAGATCATTGCACAAATCAGAGTAATTGCTTAGATTAGATTAAGCATATCAAACATAATAGTCTTAGCCAGTACAAAATATGATGTTTAAGCTTCCATGAGTGTCATAGTCATTAAGCGATGGAATACAAAGGGTCAGATATTCAGGGTGACCGGAGGGGCTTAAAAATTAAGGATTAGTGGGTTTAGACAAAGATTTTTTCGATGTCTTTAGCTAAGAGTCAGCTTACTTCGTTAATTCACCGAGTCCCGGGTCCCTTTGCCTTCTTGAGCATCCTCATTTCTCCATGATTTCCACATCATCCTTAATGTAATATCGTGCACAATGGGCAACAAAATATGCATAATAGGCTGGTGGATTCATAGAGACCGAACGTGTGCACCTTGCATATGTAGCATAGTCAGTTTGTAGCTGCACCGGATCCGTTCTCATCAACCAGTACATGGTAATAAGTTGGACGACTAGTACCTCAGATTTTAGTGTGCTATACCAGTAAACATTAGGCTCCATAATGTGGCACATCTTGGTATCTATCACAATATCTGGCAAGGTGTTTCCATCCTTGTCAATCATGTTTGGATCATTGGATTGCCTGGCTCAAGGATTTCATCCATTTCTTCCGTAATAGGTTCCTTTCCCTTCATTAGTTTAGTCATCAGATCCCTCTGAGTTCCTTCACCATTTTCTTTTGCCTTTAAGGCCTTTACAAATCCCTTAACGATTTCAGTTCCACTTTTCATGATATTAGATCTATTTTTCTGCCCCTCATTTAGAGTCATCAATGAGAAGATCTACACTGGGCTCATAGAGCCCTTTATCTGTTCTCGAATTATCGATAGAAGTGGGGCTTACCAGAGTCAGACTATTTTTGGGATCTGGTAGAGTTATGGTGGGGTTTAGGATCTAGCGAGATAGGAAAGATGATTCAGATTTAAGGAATGGGGAAAGAATTTTGCAGTATCTGAGGAAGGAGATGTTTTCTTTTAAAGTACGAAGAGATTCAGGATGGTCAGGCATTTAAAGGGCTTAATTTGCAATAGGAAGCAAAAGAGTCTTAATGATGTGCCATTCTAGACAGTTCGAAACATATTAAGCACTAAAGAGACTACTAATCTGAGTCATAGGAACCAGGTCCTTTGACAATTTAGAAAACGAGGCATGAGCTCTGAGATATGCAATGTCACTTATGCTTGTGCTGTCTTGACCTTGCCACGCGTGTGTACCTATGACGGTACAAAAGAGAGTTAGATTCCCTCGAAAAACACCTTTCAACATTGTACCTTCCCTCTTAACATAGTCAAGCATGAGGAAATTTGAGGAAAGGCAACAAGTTGAGCTTGATCAAACCCATATTCTATCTTCCAAAGTGCTTCTTGTTCAGCTTCATTTCACAAAAACACACTCCCACTTGAAGGTCCTTGAATGAGGGAATTATCCATTCTCTCAGTTGTATGCTTCGAGCAGTCTCCTTTTCATGTAACTTTTGGCTGCTTCTTCTCACTTCAGCCTTCTTTCTTTTCCGAAAACTGGATCAGTCAACTCTTTGATTCTTCTCAATCTTTTGACAAGTCCCAGATCCACCCCGGCAACTTTACATGGGAACATAAAGTCTATCACAAATGATGTCCCACAGCTTAGATCGTCAGCCATGAAAATTTATGCCTTCTCCCCTTCCACTATCCATGATATTCTCTGTTGGATCTTGGTGGTCTTATGATAGATTATTCTTTCTCAAGGTTTGGTGAACTAGCCATGATGAAGATCCTTTCTAAGTGTTAATCTTTTAGAAAGAACCCGCTCTGATACCAATTGTTAAAGGTTGTGCGTCCACCAAACGGTATATGAGGGACCTGGTCGTGTACCAGTTCCCTTATGCAATGTAGTACGAGAATCAACACAAGATTTTTAGGTTAAAAACTCCTTACTCAAGGGATTAAAAATCACGACCTACCCCTGTAGGATTTTAACTCCACTAACCGAGCAACTCAGGTTACAACTCTACCGTAAATTAGGAATTAACTCCCATAATCCCTCACCCTTACAATAATACTTATGCAACCCTCACCCTTAACTACCCCTATCCAAGCACACTAATACACCTAGACTTACCTTGGCCTAGTGTACCACTCAAAGAAACCCTTTGAGACTTCACCACAATGACTAACTCTAGCCATACATTAATACAACTACGCTAACTCTAGCCTAGTGTACCACTCAAGAGCTTGCGAAAGCAACATTGAGAATTTTGATACCTACAAACAGTTTCTTTTCATAGAAGAGTAGGTTTATAGTTTAAGCACAGAAGAACAAAGACTCAACAACCTAAGGACCTAAAACATCTTTAGTTCTGGACCTGGTCCTTCAGATTATTGTGGTTCTGTTCTTGAGGAACACCTTGAAAAAAAAGGTGGAGACTTGCACTTTGGATGGAGCAATTTTTGAATTGTGCAAGAATAAGTCTTCTCTTCGAAGATGATGTCTTCATATGCACGGAGAGGGAGAGAGAGAGAGAGAGAGAGAGAGAGAGAGAGAGAGAGAGAGAGAGAGAGAGAGAGAGTAAAGATGACCACTCGTGAGATCTGGACTGTCAATCAGTCGGCCTTGATGAGATACTGATGTATAGCTGCATTGTACTTTCGTAGCTCACTTTACAAATTTGTGGATTTGGACTTTGACTTCGGTGACGGAACCTTTATCTGGAGGAACCTGGTTCCTCATCTGTTCTTTGAACACGTTATAAGTACTGGATACATTGTTAGTAGCTCTACAGTTGCATTGTTGGTTGAGCAGGCTGGAGACCTGATCCCATATGGTCTTTCTGAATCAACATAGCTGGTCTCTCATATATGAGCAATTCCTGCAGGCATCTGTTCCTACAAGGAGCATGTTAGATAAGCAGCATATAAGATATCATAAGGTTAACTAAGTTCAGAAAGATAAACCTAATTGTATCTGGTTTCTTAGGATTTTTCATGTCATCAAAACATATCATTTCTTATCAAGAATAGTTGCAGAATGAGCCTGTCGGGTCTATTACTTCATGGCAGATTTTATCAAGCAAGTTCGTCGATAAATTCTTTTCATCCAGGAAAAAAAATGAGCTAAGAGGGAAAATTGCTAACTATACTCAGAAAGACTCTGAATTGTTGACACAAGCATGGGAGAGGTACAAGGGTTACTTGAGAGACTGTCCATATCACATGCAACCTAAGGAGATCATCGGACACTGTTTTGTGGAAGGGCTAAGACATGATTTAAGGGCAATATTGAATGCTTCAGCTCAAGGCCAGATTTTGACTAAAACATATGATGAGATGGAGGCTCTTCTTAATTTAATGTCTGAAGGTAGTCAGGATTACTCAGAACCAGGTCACTCAGGACTAACATAGAAAACTGTTGGGGTACTCCAAGTAGATAATGTTACAGCTATTCGAGCAGACATTAGTCAACTTGTTCACGCTATTAACAAGTTGGTCAATGCCTAAAATGCAAATCAGGTACAACATGTGCAGCAAGTACGAACAACTTGTGAGGTTTGTAGTGATGATCATATGTACGTAAATTGCCCGTCGAATCTAGAGTCTGTTTACTATATGGGCACCAAAATTATAGTGGCAGATTTTAAGGAAACCAGTTCGGTAATAATTATAATTAAAACTATCGGAATCATAAAAATCTCTCATATAGTGGTAATCAAACAATCAAAGGCCTTAGAATAATTTCTAACAACTTCAAACTCTGAAACCTCAGGGTCTGCAGACAGGTGGTTCTATGGAAGATATGATAAAGCAATGGATGGCGCAATAACAACAGATGATGAATGAGATGCAGAAATCCATCCATGAGCTAGAATGTCAGGTGGGGTAAATGGCGGTTTCTCAAACTGTCAGATCACAAGGTTCTCTTTCGAGCAATACTGAGAAGAATCCGAAGGAAACATTTCAGGGTGTGTCTTTGATGAATGGAAGATAGCTGGTAGAAGTACCATCAAAGAGCAAAAAGTTGGATGTTGAGCTTGTTCCCTCCAAAAGAAAGAAAATCGAACAGAAAAATACTAAGGAAGTTACAAAGCAACCAGAGGTTGTGGAGCGTAAGCCACCACCACCGTTTCCATAGAGGCTCCAAAAGCAGAAAGCGGATTCAGCTTGTAAGAAATTTCTTAAGATCTCGAAGCAGTTACATGTCAACATCACTTAGCTCTTGCAGGAAGTCCCTAAATATGCTAAGTACGTCAAAGACGTTGTTGCAAACAAAAGGCGTCTGATAGAGCTCAAGACAGTAGCACTTACTGAAGATTGCAGTTCCAGAGTGAGGAATAAAATCCCTCCAAAGCTGAAAGATCCAAGCAGTTTCACTTTTGGGAATATTAAGGTTGGGCGAGCATTATATGACTTGGGTGCTAGTACCAATTTAATGCCCACTTCTGTGTTTAAAATGTTACGCTTGGGTGAGCCAAGACCAATTACTGTGACATTGCAACTGATAGAAAAATCTCTGGCATATCCTGACAACATAATTGAAGATATTCTTGGGAAAGTGGGCCCTTTATCCTCCCAGTTGATTTCATCATTGTTGATTACGAAGCTGACAAACAAGTGCCTCTCATTCTTGGAAGGGGATTCTTAGCTACAGTTGATGCTATTATACGACTCAGAGAGGGTAAGATGTCTATGAAAGTGGATAGTGAAAGTGCAAGAGGAGAGGGGGTGAATTGTAGCTTTTTCGTTTAATTAGTTGACTGTCTGAGATAAGTAGTCGATTATAGCTTACATTCGAAAGTAACTTAGAACAATGCAGTAATTAAAGCATTGAAGGTAAATGACACTAGATGTTTTTATACTGGTTCAGATCTAATGTAGATCCTAATCCAGTCTCCTTGGGTTGAAAGGATGTTCTCTGCAGCTCTTTGTAAAGGTTTTGGTATAATGTTTTGTTCGAATAGAGCTCATACGTCTACACTCAAACACTCGTAATCTTTTGATACAATGCTTCACCAACTATATTATCTCCTTTTTTTTTTGTTTACACAGTAGATCACTCAAATACAATGCCTATGAAAAGTAGAGCAAAGAACTTGAGAAGTTGAGACGAAAGTATACTTTTATTCGTCTCACATAGATTCTATAAATACTTGTTGAGGACGGTAAATTGGCTCCTTGGAAACCCAAGAGTTTTGATCCATGGAAAGAGGGATTGATTGATCCTATTTCCAAGAATAAGGGTGAGCTTTGTTAACTTCAGATCCCAAGATTTGAACGTTGGAATCGTTTTCCTCCTTGAGATGGATTTGTCATTGAATGCGTGATTTTCATTTCCTTCAATATTGTGCATCGCTGATTACTTTCCATAATCCTTGGTACATGTAATTAATACAACTTTGACTCGAAACATCCTTGTAGTATGCTGATTTTCCTTCCGTGTGATTCTTCATATTTGAATCTGCTCTTGTTAAGCTGAATATTTCCTTTCCTTTGTGAGCCTTGGTACATATAGCTAAGTAGGTCTTCATTCTCCAGGCTGAGCTTATTAACTGCTGGGCCTTTGCTTGACTGTTTTGTGCTTTAGGAACCTTCCTTCTGATTGGGCCTTCACTCTATGTATTGTGCGTTGGGACTGACTTGGTTATTTAAATATTTCCTGAACAATAGAAATTGTCATCATTAAAATCATAACATAACAATCTCCCCCTTTTTTATGACGACAATTTAAGAGCAAAGTAGTCGACTTCCCTATTTTATTAGTTATAATTGATCCCCTTGTTTCTTTGACAATTTGCAATCGCCCCCTTATTTCTGTTTTCCCGCTGTTTCTATTTATCCCTCTTTGACATCAACAAAAGTAAGATAAACATCAGACAGGAAAAAACAACAGATACAAACACAAGAACTAGAGAATAGCATCAAACTAGACATCTAAGCATCCAGGCAGACATACTGCATAACAGCGACACCCAAAACAACAGTTAACCGGACTTAGATCCAGGCAAAACATAGTCTCAAAAGTAGAAGTTCAAACATAACAATCTAACGCCTAAGGAAATAAGTAAGCGTCTGGCAGACAACGTCTTTGGAGTGGTGAACTTGGTAGAGATGGATGTTGTGATATCATCGGTACATGTCTTTATAGTAAGAAAAATATTGATAGCCTACTTGATCATCAAACTAGACATCTAAGCATGCAATACACTCATAAGCACTTTTTAAAAGTTTGGTCAAACACTAATTGCTGCTCAAAAGTATTTTTAAAATTAATTGGTCGAAACACAAACTGCTTCTCAAAAGTACTTTTTTAAAAAACATTTTTCAAAATAAGATGATCTTAAAAGCATGGCCTAACAGGCTAATCATCGTAGGTGCACCAAGGATTTGTGTGGCAGAATTTACATCTAGCGATTGTGATATTCGAACGGGTTACGAGTATTTACTACTTTCTCATATATGTATTTTATATAAAAGTTTCTTTTTTATTTCAAACTTTTCATTCAGTGAAACACATCACCTAAAATAGAAAGAAGAATACCGCTCACTTACCAATTACCAGTGTTTTAAAAGGCGGGGGGCGTGAGGCGGGGCATTTTACTTAGCATGGGACGAGGCGTAAGCCTCAAGGCGTGGGGCGTAAGCCTCAAGGCGTGGGGCATAAGCCTCAAGGCATGGTGCGTAAGCCCTAAGCTAAGGATCTTTAAGATTTTAATTTATAATGTAGTAAAATAGTATAATAACACAAACTTATAAAAAAAAATACATTAATAGTTTTAAAAAATTAAAACACATGATTAAAATAACTCATAGAAAATAAAACTTCTAACATAATATTCCAAATATAAATAATGCAATGATATAAAAGCTATTACGAAATGTAATTAACTCTAACATCTTAACTTTCAAACAAAAAAGAATCACAATTTCTTAAATATATTACTACCATACTATGCAATTTACCTCCCTAAAGAAAATAATCAATAAACTTTATCAATATTATAATTAAAGCATTACTCCTAGAAACAAAATTACATTCAAATAATGAAATAATAAAACATGATAATTTTGAGACATAGGAAAAAAGACATGAATACCAATGATAATGATAAGTGAACATGTAAAATCCGGCTATGTATTTTAAAAGAAATTTTAAGTGATATTCACCCTCACAGTATTCTCAAATAGTAAATATACAATACTACGGCTTGTTAGACTGTCACGAGAGGCTCCATACGATAGGGGCTATAGAAAAGTACGGTGTAGAGTTTGTGACCTTCCAGTTCTTGGGTGATGCCAAGTTATGGTGGAGGGCATATGTGGAGTGCAAGCAGTACGGGTCTCCTCCGTTGACTTGGTTCGGTTATTCAGTGTTCTTGGATAAGTACGTTTTGCGTACTCTGAGGGACCGAAGGAAGGATGAGTTTGCTAATATTGATCGAACTGTTGTTGTTGTGCAGTCCCGTTTTCACTCCCTTGTCCCGATATCTGCTTCGCCATCACTGCGGGGGAGAGGATCGGCGATTCGTGAAGGGATTGAACCTTTGGACTTCAGCTATCGAAGCTCTTCACTTGTAGCCAGCTTTGGGGCTTCATTCCAGGAGGTAGTGGAGCATGTCCGTGTTGTTGAGGGGATTAAACAGGAAAGTCATGCAAAGCAAGTAGAGAAGAAGGCCCGAAGGGGTGGGGTTTTCAGCAACTCCTTCTCGAGGGGTCAAAGTTCGTAGGTATATTCAGGGCGTCCGGTTCAGTCCGCAATGCAGATGTCAGCTGGGGGCCCATCAGGGGTAAATTATCAGGCTTCCGGTCCGCATGAAGGTTATACTGCTTCATCAGCTTCTGTTCAGCGACCTATACTGGACCGTGCATGTTACGAGTGTGGTGAGATAGGGCACATTAAGAGGTATTTCCCCAGACTCAGATAGAGTGGACAGGGGACTCAGTATCAGGCTCTGATACACTCCTATACACATAAGTGGCGTAAACCGGACGTTGTCAAATATAGTAACCCAAACAAGGTTGGGGTCGAATCCTTGGGGAATATGGAGAAAAGGGTACTAATTGTATGCGATACTAGTCTTTAAAGGCTTTAATCCTATTCCGAATAGTTTGAAATATTTGTTGTGTAATGTAAACGAATACTTTGACTTGAATTGTAATTAATGCGAGAGAGAGACTAAGGTCGTGTTCCCAGCTTTGATTAGATATTATGCTTTAGGTTTAAATGTGATATACTTCTAATGGTTGTTCTAAAGTAGCACTCGATCCCTTTAAAGGGCTTCCCA
>NC_081351.1:7588673-7639801 GCF_029784015.1 Lycium ferocissimum
TGATGAACTCCGCAAATATATTCTCGGCTTCCTCCTCTTCTGCGAGTGGGTTCACTGGAGCCCACCTTAGTTTCCTTGAATTCGATTATGTCTTCCTCGCTATGTTCACACAGTTCACCAAAACAAGCAAACAAGGTGTGATGGAATAGAAAAAGTTTTAAATAAAAGTACACAACAATCAGTAATTTCAAAACCGTATTCCCCGACAACGGTGCCAAAATTTGATACACTCTAATTACACCTATAAGTGGCGTAAACCGGACGTTGTCAAATATAGTAACCCAAACAAGGTTGGGGTCGAATCCCGCAGGGAATATGGAGAGAAAAGGGTACTAAATGTATGCGATACTAGTCTTTAAAGGCTTTAATCCTTTTCCGAATAGTTTGAAATATTTGTTGTGTAATGTAAACGAATACTTTGACTTGAATTGTAATTAATGCGAGGAGAGACTAAGGTTGTGTTCCCCGGTTTTGATTAGATATTATGCTTCGTTTCAATGTGATATACTTCTAATGGTTGTTCTAAGAGTATGCACTCGATCTCTTAAGAGTGACTTCCTAATGTTTCCCAACGATTAGGCCGTATTTCCTTTTATGACTTTTCCAAATGCGAAAGAGTTGAAATCGAAGAGCGACCAATAATGCCAATTAGACTTGTTCTTATTCCTAAGTTAGTCTATTAAACGAGGGTTAACGTCCCGAGTCATTGTTATTCAATCTTACCATTGCTAACTCTCTTTCCCAAGAAAAGTTAGTATAACGGCTTAGGCCAATGCTTGCAATCATTACCCAACGCTAAAACACAAAGATTGAATAAATACCAACAACCATTATGCATATATCAATAGTAGAAACCCATTCACATAATACCCATCATAGGGTCCACAAACTTAGAACTAAAATTAGCTACTCATCATTTTGTTTAGCCAAGAAAGCTTCAAAGATAACATAATGTACTTACAATAGTAATATAATGTGGAATGAGGATGAAATCGATGCCTTAAATGCTTCAACAACTTCACAAATATCCAAGACTTAAAGTTAATGCTCCAAAAAGAATTGAACTCCTGTTAAAAACATAACTTTAAGTATTTTTAGGGCCAAAAATTGCGCCAAAGTTCTGGACAAAAAACAACCTTCGCGGCATCGTTACGGACCGCAACACAGGTTACGGTCCGTCCTTCGATTCCGTCCTTTGTCAGTTTGATATTAGGTCAACCGTTATGGCTTCTTTCGACGGACCGTAACACAGGTTATGGTCCGTATCTTCCAGCGGATCATGGCTTCAGTCTTCAGTGGCCAATGTGTTATGCCAAGACGTTACGCCCCGTAACCTGCGTTACTGACCGTCCTTCTGGGCGTAACATGTGACAATACTTAGGCTTCTTACTGAAAATTCTCCTCAGATTATGGTACACATCCGTCCTTTTGAGCAGCACGTATCTGGATCTTCCTCTCAGGGTACAGATCACGTTATGGTCCATAACTCGAGTTACGGACCGTCCTTTTGCTCCAAGTTGTCCGTTTTTCAGCATTTCTCATCATTTCCGTTCATTAGTCAACCAACCCTACAAAACACCAAAATAACATAAGAAACGATGTAAAAACACTTAAAAACAAGCAACACTTCTAGTGAAAAAGACATAAAATGTGCCGAAATTCACGGCATCAGGCTCCCCGAGCTCCATTTGCACCGGATAGAGGAGGTAGGGATCACGCACCAGCAGGGCGGGGCGGCCACACCGCGGTGGGGTGGCACCCGGCCCCAGACCGAGGCGGCCCTCGGGCGGCGGGCGGACAGCGGCCGGCGGGGCCGAGGCTCAGACTAGATAGGGTAATCGCGGTGGTACACAGGCTACAGGAGGGCGCGATCATTTATACGCTTTTCCAGGTAAACCCGAGACTGAGGCCTCCGAAGCTGTCATCACAGGTACTATCTCATTTTATGACCGGATGGCTTCTGTTTTATTTGATTCGGGTTCTACTTATTCTTATGTGTCTACATATTTTGCTGTGGGTTCGGATATGGTGTGTGATACTCTTGATGTCCCTATTTATGTGTCACGACCCAACTTGAGGGCCGCGACGAGCACCTGGTGCTAGCCCACCTGGGCACCCCTTAACATACTTATACATCACATTCTAGGTGAGCCACATAATTATATCATGCTTTTCATTCATCATCATTTTAATATCATCGGGCAACAACATATCTATATCATCAATAGCATCTATGCCCATATAAATGTACATGCGCACAAGGCGATCAAAACAACATCCCAAAATATGGGCGAGCAAGGCCGATCATATCTAATCGTATACACACGGTCTACGAGCCTCTAAGAAGGGTACATCATATCATAACATATGGCGGGATAGGACCGCCGTGCCCGTGAATATATACGCAAAGAATCTATACCAAAAGGCATGACTCGGGAATGAAATGGAGCTCGCTATGTAATCCCGAGATAGTACGGCTATGGATCAAATCTCTCCCTCCACCCGCGGGCAGCGCGGTCCACAAACAAAAGGACGTCAGTACGAAGAATGTACTGAGTATGTAAAGCATGATCAATATCAATATGGAAACATGATGGATAACATAAGAAATAACATAAGCTGGGAGATAATGGCATTATCATCATAGCACTTACCCGCTTTCCATGGGAACATTCCATTTCTATTTCGAACTCGCGTACATACATTCATATCCTTGCTCATTTACCTTTCGTATCTATTTGCGTACTCATATTCATATCTCCTTTCATATTCATACTCATCATATACATTGCATATACATAGCCCTTACTTGGCACTTACACGGTCTCAATATATTCGCACTTTAATTGTTACCATATAAATAGCATAGTCGTACTCATATAGATGTCATACACTTAACTTATTATATTGCGTACCCGACCAAGGAGGTTCGGTGTTTCACGTACCTGGCCCTACCAAGGCTCAGTGCCTGGCCCTACCAAGGCTCAGGGTTATTCGTACCTGGCCCTACCAAGGCTCAGTGTCATTCGTACCCAACTGCAGTGGTGCGCGCGTGTCGTTATATATATATATATATATATATAAATAGACATACATATTCATTATATTCTACCCGGCCATATAAGCTCGGGGTTCACAATAGCCTCTCATGGGCATACATACATATAAGCTCATATCTATCTTTAGCCCTTTTTCTATCGTCATTCATTACCTTCTATCCTTAGAGTATCACTCGTCGTATAAGGAACTTAGTACAATCGTATCATTTGAGCATCATTAGTTTAATAGCTTCTCGAGCTAGGATCATTAGGGAGTGTCATGAACTCATAAGAAGATGAACATCTGGCCAAAGAACCATGCCTTATGAAAGAAGGGTTAGCCTTACATACCTTTCGTGCAACTATTCTATCACTTGAGCGTTCTTTTTCAAAGCTCACGTTCTACCTTCATTGAAGTGCATACTTATATTAGATGATGGATAGCATTTAGCATTCATGGCTAATTCTAGAGAAAATCGGACGGCATCTCCTCTATTTATACTACTTTCCCTCGTATTATATGTCAACTCCCAAACATCAATAATAACGTTCATCATATCATCACAATAGCCCTTAGTCAACTATATTACTCTTACTTCACAATTCTCTTCACTTTATCTATATTCATAGTCATAACTTGACAATACGTTCATTCACATACTATGTCGAGTTCCATACTCTCAATATAATTTATAACATGATTATATTCATAAAGCATCAAGAATCATAACTCGTTCCAAACGTTCTTTCGAAAGTGTTACTATTCACACATTCATGACCCATTTCTTATATTCTTTGTAATCCAAGTGTTTCAACTTCTAAATACTTTAAACAACATGGAAACATCATAAAACTTACCTTAGATGGTGTAGGATTGAACCTTGGTTGCATAAACCTCACTTGAGCCAAACCCTAGATTTTCCTTCACTTGATTTTCTTGCTTTTGATGAACTCTAATGGTTTCTCTTACTTTGATTCACTTGGTTTGATGATAATCACCTTTAATTCCCTTTGTATTCTTGTTCATAAAATGTATATGAAGCCCTAGAGACTTTAGAGAGAAGTAGAGAGATGTTGGGAATGAAAATATGAAGTTGGGAACACATTTAAACACTTAAAACATTTCAGCCCGCCGGGTGTTCCACGGACTGTTCCACGGTCCGTGGAACCCAATGCTGTCCGTGGAGCTGGTCGTGGTTCAAGACCAGCCAGCTGCCTTCTCTACTGGCAGTTCCACGGAATCATCCACGGTCTGTGGAACACACTGTTGACCGTGGAACAGGCCGTGAAACTCACTGCCATACCAAGTTCGATCCCGTTGTCTCGTTTGATCTCCAATCCTTATGGAACCTTCTTATCACTTGTTTATCACTTCATTAACAATCTAAGGGGCATTATAACTCTTCCCCAACACATCATTAAGTTGTCATCAACTTACTACTCATAAATCCTTTCCGAAACTTATCGGCTTACATGCCTTCTCTTGGCAACTTTCTCGTCAAACATCGAATGTCTTTCAAATCTTATTTAGAATCATCAATTTCTATGTCTTACTTATTGAAACATCGTACACTTCA
Organism: Lycium ferocissimum; assembly: GCF_029784015.1. Lineage (NCBI taxonomy): Eukaryota > Viridiplantae > Streptophyta > Magnoliopsida > Solanales > Solanaceae > Lycium > Lycium ferocissimum. The sequence goes on from NC_081351.1 coordinate 7,593,289, forward strand.
TATTTCTCATTAGCCTATCCACTGTGCATCAACGAAAAATTTTCCGAGGTGTAACATTATGTATGTACTCCGGTTGGGGATTCGGTGGCGGTAGCTAGGGTCTAACCTTCTTGCGCAATTACTTTTATGGGACATAGTACTTGGACGGATTTGATGATCTTAGATATGATAAATTTTGATGTCATTTTGGGCATGAGTTGGTTGTCCCCGCATTATGCTATCCTAGAGTGTCATTCTAAGACTGTTACCTTAGCTATGCCCCGGGTACCTCGACTTGAGTGGAAGGATAACCTTAGTCCCCTTCCTAAGAAAGTCATATCCTTCGTTCGTGCTAGGAAGCTAGTGGAGAAGGGTTGTCTAGCTTACTTGGCACATATCCGTGACACCAGTGCAGATACTCCATCTATTGATTCGGTTCCAGTGGTACGCGAGTTTGCAGATGTGTTTCCCGCGCACTTACCTGGTATGCCACCTGATCGTGACATTGATTTTAGAATTGATTTAGACCTAGGGACTCGTCCTATCTCTATTCCACCTTATAGGATGGTGCCGGTGGAACTCAAAAAATTGAAAGAACAGTTGCAAGATCTTTTGAGTAATGGGTTTATTCGCCCGAGTGCCTCTCCTTGGAGGGGGGGGGTGGGGTCTGCGTTGTTTGTTAAGAAGAAGGATGGGTCTATGCGTATGTGTATTGATTACCGTCAGCTAAATAAGGTGACTGTCCGAAACAAGTATCCCATCCCCCATATTGATGACTTGTTTGATCAGTTACATGGAGCTTTTGTGTTCTCTAAAATTGATTTAAGGTCAGGGTCTCACCAATTGAAGATTCGAGCTGAGGGTATTCCTAAAACGTACCTTCTGGACCAAGTATGGACACTATAAGTTCTTGGTTATGTTTTTCGGGATTACTAATGCCCCAGCGGCGTTAATGGATTTGATGAACAATGTGTTTAAGCCCTTATTAGACTCTTTCGTAATTGTGTTCATTGATGATATCCTGGTGTACTCTAGAAGTAAGAAGGAACATGAGAAACATTTGAGGATTGCTCTTGGGGTATTGCGGGAAAAGTAGTTGTATGCTAAATTCTCCAAGTGTGAATTCTGGTTGTCTTCTGTGTTCTTCTTAGGGCATGTAATTTCGAAGGAAGGTATTATGGTGGATCCTCAGAAAACTCAGGCAGTCAGGGAATGGGCTAAGCCCACATTAGTGACCAAGATCCGTAGTTTCGTGGGTCTGGCTAGCTACTATCATCGGTTTGTGAAAGGGTTTGCCTCTATTGCTTCTCATTTGACTCGCTTGACTTAGAAGGAGGTACCGTTTCAGTGGTCCGACGAGTGTGAGGACAGCTTCCAAAAGCTCAAGACTTTGTTGACTACAGCGCCTATTCTAGCATTGCCTGTGGAGGGCAAGGATTTTATTGTTTATTGTGATGCTTCACGTTCTGGTTTGGGTGCTGTTTGATACAGGAGAAGATGGTGATTGCCTATGCTTCTCGGCAGTCAAAGGTGAATGAGAAGAACTATCCTACTCATGACTTGGATCTGGCAGCGGTGGTGTTTGCGTTGAAAATATGGAGACGCTACTTGTATGGTGTCCACTGTGAAGTGTATACTGACCATCGCAGTTTGCAGCATGTGTTCACTCTGAGGGATCTGAACTCTAGGCAGCGAAGATGGATGGAACTGTTGAAAGATTATGATTGTTGCAGGTCGATATTTTTTCCGATTCGTATTTGCACTTGCCTCATTTGAAAAGGAAAGTGTCCGGAGAAGTACGGTTGTCAGTCGTACCGGGAAAAAGGAAAAATTATACTCCTACGTGGATGGTACTCTAAATGGATATTATTTTAGAGTCGCCACCTAATTTTTAGGAAATTAGAAAAACCAACTCGAAAATGCTTCATTTAAAATGGTCAAATTTTAAAAGAATCCTAACCTAACCAAAGTTCGGGTAAGGGTTACGTGATCCCCCGGGGAAAGTGTTAGGCACCCCGGTATTAAGGATTCGTAAAATACGGTTGACCTACGGGTTCTAATAGTATGCCCTGTAGATAAAAATTATTTTTTGATAAAAACTACTTTTGTTTATATTTCCGCAAATAAAGATTGGTCATTTATGGAAGAAATACTCATTTTTCAAGAAATGAAAATGGTAGGATTTTTCCCAAAATTGGGCGTTTTGGGTTTCGGACTAGAACTCTTAGGTTAAAACCCGAAGGTGTTAACCTAAGTAGAACACTACGTAGGCCCACCCAAGTTTAGAAAAAAGGTTTTTAGTTTAAGTTTTATAAAAATCATTTTTTGGCATACTATTATTATCTATATTTTAACCATATTTTATATTTTTAGTACCTTTAACCATGTTTTAATTCGAATTAATTCTTTTAAGTTTTTAAATAGCTACAATAGCCTAATAAGTGTCAAAATTGATGCATTCCTCAATGTCATGATCAGTCCGCAGGTAAACAAAATTAGTCCTCAAGTTTCAAAGTGTCCAAATCAATCCCATAATTTATAAAAATTGATCATTTTTTGTCCAAATTCACTGAAACAGTCCAATTAATTTAAAAGATTTACAAGTCATTTTAACCAAAAATTAGTTTTATTAGTTATTTAAAATCGAGTTTGGCGACTCTAATTACGTGATAATCTTTAAGGGTCCAATTTATAAATAAATACACAAGTATAGAATTTGAATACACAAATAATAAAGGATAAGGATACTGGGCCGACCAAGCCTAAATAGAAAATAAATATGGAACGGGGTAACCTCAAAGTCCAAAATTGTGTATGCTCCACGTTATGCTCCAAGAGAAAGGTTGACTCAATCTAGATACGTTAGTGAGCCCCGTTGGAGCCCACCAACTGGTTTGGGTGGACAAGGATACAAACGGGTATACACAATGTTAGGATACATTCATAATTAAACTAAATACAACAAATTAAAGTTATTTAATTATTACAAAATCAAAAATGAATTATAACATAGTGTCGGTCAAGCCCATATATAATAGAAGTTGAATAGTATTGGGATGAAACAAATATAGGAACCCAAGTGCAAAATTATAACGCTAGACCCAAACGGATTATCAGTAGCCCAAATGAGAAATTCCATAGAAATACTCTAAGTCTCAAAGCCATAACATACATGATATACCCTGAGTATACACCCTCTAAAAGGACAAACCTCACTGCATATCCTCTGAAAATCAAAGTATACCCCCTCATACTTAGCCAAAATCCAGCCCAGAAACACAGAATTTAGAATGAGACCAATCAAACCAATTTCCCCTCCTTTTAATCTAACTTAAGGCTTCTAATCAGTTTTAAATTTCTCAACTCAAACTCACAGAATCAAAGTAAGGTTCAGCATGCAATCAAGAAGGTGAATGACACAAAACAATCCATAATAGACCAGTCTTAAACCTATTCCAAGTGTTAAACAGCTAACAAGATACAAAATAAGCTCATAGAGGCTTTCCAATTACCAGAACACAAACAATAACATAGACTCTAAACAACCAAGAGGTGATAAAACAATGCAGCACATTGATTTTTATTTAGACAATGAGATAGCCAAATGTAGAGTATTAAGCTAAGGAATAGGAGCAAACAAAGCAAAAACCACTCACAAATAGTTTTCCAATTCCAGAATCACATCAGTATCAGTTTTAGGATAAATTAATAACTAGCAACACAGGGTAAGAGATCAAACAAGTGCAACTAGGTATATATTTAAGTCATTTTGCAGGTTTAGGCAAGGTTCAAGTCCATTTTTAAGATGTACAACTATAAGAAAGAAAGGTAACACAGACATGATCCCAAATGAAAAGTCTTTTTAAATTCAGTATTTTAGCTTTAGACAAGATCAAAAAAAGACAAGCAGTGTGCGATTTTTATAAATACAGCATGGTCTCAGATTCCAAACACCTTGAATAAACTCAAAAGATCTTAATAATGGCCTCAAAATGATGGTCTAATCCTAAGTTATTTCCAGGACACAAAAATAAGCCAAAGGCACAAGTAGATTGCAGATACAAGGAGAAAATGCAGGTCACAGTAAGTGAAATCAATATGGTTTCAAGTTCAAAATTCATTTCATTTAATTATCGAGTTTAAAAACAAACTCCAAATGACTCAACAATGTTTAGGTTTTATCAAAGTGGCAGTCACAACCTCAAAAGGTGGTGATTGAGTCACAAGTCTAGTTCAGATCACAATGTAATCACAATGTATACACATAAGCTAAGGGTGTAAGTGTAACACAAATAGACAGGGGTCACACTGTAGGAAGGGTTAACAAATGATAATGCACAAATTGGTCAAGGTCTCTAAATGAAGGTCTGGGACAAGGTGTAGGGTGCATGATACTAGATCCTAGGCTAATATGTCATGGTAATGCAAAGCAAGGTTAACAAAGAGGCATGGAAAATAAGAAAACATAGACAAGTCTCAAGATATCTAGATAGTAGGGAGAGGAAAGGAAAATCACACAAGCAGCACACACAACCCCCCCCCCCCCCCCCCCAAGCCTCTAAAACAGATTCAAACTTAAACATAATCAACATTTCAATCAATAAACTTTCAGATAGCCAATGTAACAGTAATGTAACACCTCGTAAACTCGAACTAGGTGTGAATGTGTAAAAATATAGTGTTAAGGTGGTATTTTATCTATATGAATCCATTCTTGATGAATTCGGGTGGAAGGTAGTTGTTTTGAAGTCAAACCAACTAGTGAAGTTCTTAAGGGCTCTTAAATTCGTCTAAGTTTTGGTAAGTCTGTCTTCTGGGTGATTTTCATGAAAATTTGTTGAGAATTTGGACAAACTTCCTTCATGAAAGTTGTATATCGTTGAAATATCTTTCCAACAGTAGGTCACCCAGCCCAAAAAAAGTTATGTACAAAAAGTTATACCCATTTTACTGAAGCCTGTCTTCGCTGGAAATTTGGCCTGTGTTACGGTGAGACGTTACGGGCCGTAACACGTGTTACGGGCCATAACGCCTCAAAAATCACCAGAACTCTCTGGAAATTTCCACTAAAGGATGGTCCGTAACACGAAGGACGGTCCATCCTTTGGGGGCGTCCATTGGCCCGTTTTCACCAGAAAAATATAAATAAGACACTTGTTTTGTTTATTCCTCCCCTTTCTGAACAATCCTAAGGACGAAAATCATTCCTCCAAGTCTTCAAATCAAAGGTAAGAACATTCTTAACATTACTAATCCATTATAACATCAAACCCATGATTCTTGTGACCAAAACCTAGGGTTTGCAACATAATTCTTCCCAAAGTGATTCAAGCTAGGGTTTGGGTTTTCTTCATTAGAAAAGTGAATTGTTAAACTTTGTTTAACATATTAAGGTATGTCTCTCTTTTGAAAACTTATTTTGAATGAAATTCACCTTTGAAACTATTGTTGGAAGTATAAATTTTATTCAAGATTCTTTAATGAATAAAAGGAAAAGTAATCTTTTCATGTTTCTTGAACTCCAATTCATGTCTAAATGGTGGTTAATGTGTGTGAGGGGACAAACCCACATTAAACCTAGATTATAGCAAACCCTATATATGTATAAGATATTATGAATGTTTCCGTCTATGAGAGATGCTTAATAATGATGGTTAAGAGTTGGTGACGACATTCTCATTGATGAATTGGGACATGGAAATCTTTCGTAAAGAAGTTATACGTTTTCAAAACATTGATTGGAATGACTTATTCTTTCGATATGGCATAATGAACCGTAATGACAATTGATGATGTGACTACATTACAAATGAATTATGAATTGGCTTCTATGCTATGAGAACTGGTTGTTGTGTTTTGCCTTGCTACTAGGGAGGAAGAGTAGTCACTATGGATCCTATTGTATTAATTGCCTTGCCATTCGGGGGGGAAGAGTGGCCACTTCTGGGTTCGCTACCTGGGGTGTATTAATTGCCTTGCTATTCGGGAGGAAGAGTAGCCACCGTAAATCCATATTCCGGTGTATTGTGCAATGTTGTTGATGTTGAGTTGGGCCTATATGGGTGATTGTGATATCCATCTTTCTTATGGAACTGGAATTTATGCCTGATTGATTTAAAGCATAATTGAAACTGGGATTTTGAAACGGCTTTGTAAACTGTTTAACAAATCATATTAAGAAGCATAAAGTGGAGTAACTGTTTTATACTATCTTTTCAGAACTGATTTCTTTATGTATTATTATATTTTATTTTCGTATTACCTATTGTCCCCGAGACACTCACTAAGTACGAAGTACTCAGGCATACCATTATTATTTTTTATGGTATGTTAGGTAACGGAGAAGAGCAAGTTCTTAACACTTCAGGCGCTTAGGAAGGACTTGCAGTTGCTGCTGATTTGGTGAGCCCACATGTTCATTCGTAGGACACCCTATTTATTTGTTTATTCATTATTAGTTTTTCGGGTTGCGTCCCGATGAGTCAAACTATTATTCCTTTATCTTAGAAGCTCCATAGTATAGTTCTTGTGGGTAGTTGTTGAGTTATTGATTAACTCTCGGGCACGTTATTACGTTTGACTAAGTATTGATGAATAAAGACTTCCGTGATTTAATTCATATATTCATGATTTGTTACATTTATTTTATAAACCGTTGAGGCGAATATTGAACACAGCGGGTTCAAGTGTTATTATTGCATTGTTTAGGTTCTTCCGATGCTGTTCATGACGTCGGATGCCGGTCACGTCTAGGGTGGGTTTTGGGGTGTGACAAGTAAACTAACATCAAAACAGACCTTATATCCTTATTGCTTATCAAGTTTAAAAATCAATATCATCTAATAGCACCTAAATCTTAAACTAAACTACATCATATCAAGTCCATTACACAAAGATCAGATTCCACAGTTTCAGGTTATAAACATGTTAAGCAATAACAAAATATTCCAAATTTCCCTTAAGCATTCATATGAAATCATCATAACACATAAACAAGCTAAAATAGGATATTACCTTTTTGTAGGGCAACCTAAAGATCAAAATGGAGGGATTGAATCTCAAACTTCAAACACCAACACCCCAGACCTTAAACAACCCCTTTTTCTTCTTGATTTTCTATATAGTATTGTATTTTTCGAAGTAGTAGTAATGTAGTATATGTAATATTGTATTTGTATAGTATATTTTCTTCAATTTTCAGTAGTATAATAGTATATTGTATAGTAGAGACTATAGTAGTAGTATTTTTTGTAGTATGAGTATATTTTTTGTATTAGTAAAGCAATGGTAATCGACTAAAGCTTCAAAGCCGACAATAATCAATTTCGAACTCCCCAAAAAATCCCCTGAAAATTGTTCCAAGACTTGATATTTATAGGATAGAAATTGAACCCTAGGGACAGAAATGGTAAAGAATCCCTTCCCAAAACGGATTTTCCACCCAAATTCTTTGAAACCCTATCCAAATAATTTCAAAAATCGGTAAGAGACAAAGGAATTTCACAAAATCATACCAATTGTACCAACAATCCCTAAATTCTCACAAAAATAGTACCAGGAATAACAAAAAGAAATCAAATCGTACATACCAAATGGCTAATCGTACGCCAAAGACACACAAAACAACAAAATCATACCAACAACAAACAAATGGGACAGTTAAATTCTCATCCAAGGCGTACCCGTAGCCAACACAATACGAAGAAAGTGGGTCACGGTACTCTTCGAGCATTCACCACACACCCCAGGGTGGTGTGAACACAAGATGGCGAAAGCCTTAATGGCTCGCCCATGGCATCCCACACCACAAAAGCGGGGTGGGGAAATACTTGATTTAGGCTAAAAAAGGGTGGAAACACGGTGGAGGGGCGGTGGCCGGTGGTGGCGCCGCTCCTAAGAACCCTAACGATTGCCATCACTTTCTCTCAAAAGAGAGAATAAATTAGGTTAAGGAAAAATGATACGGGTAAAATGAATTAAAGGGGGGGTGGTCGGCGTAAGTGAATTAATAAAACTTAACTCCCCTTTTAATTTAATAATCCTACTTAAAAGGTAATACATAGTTTTAAAAGAACGTTTTAACTTAAAACGAGTTCGTAAAATAAAAATTGTAGAAAACAAAATCCATAATATGTAGTTTTAAAATACAAGCTTTAAAACAAGCCTAATATTGACATAGTTTCGACTATTATTTAAAAACATGAAAAATGCGGTCAAAATGAGCCATAATTCATACGTCGTTTTAATTAGCAATTTTTTCGAGTTAGACGGAGCGGGATATTTGTCTTAATTTTAAAACATGCTTGTAAAGTAAATAACTCGTCATTTCTCGTGATTGTCAATTTTCATGAAATAATAATTAAATGTCAAATTTTGTAATTTTTCTCGGAATTTTTGAAATTTTGATTTTTAATGGTGCATCCTTACTCCGTCTTGGACTTAGGAATTTTGAAAATTAAAATACGCGTCTTATGAGGTGAAAATTAGGTGTCAACAATGATATCACCATTCTGTATTATCCCGGTAAGGCAAATGTAGTGGTTGACGCATTGAGCAGGAAATCGACTAGTATGGGAAGTCTGGCCCGTTTGATTTCTTCGGAGCGTCCGTTAGCTAGAGAGGTTCAGACTCTGGCTAACTATTTCATGAGGCTGGATATTTCTAACACGGGCAGGGTGTTAGCTTGTGTTGAGGCTCGGTCATCCTCTCTGGAGCAGATTAAGGCTAAGCATTTTGAAGATGCTAAGTTGTGCAAAATTCGTGACAAGGTGTTACGTGAAAAGGCCAAGGAGGCCGTGATTGATGAAGAGGGGGTGCAGTGGACTAAGGGGCGAGTTTTTGTACCACGTGTGGGTGCTTTGATCAAAACCATTCTGACAGAGGCTCATAATTCGAGGTATTCTATTCATCCTAGCGCGACTAGGATGTATCGTGATTTGAGGCAGTACTACTGGTGGACTAGGATGAAGCATGATATAGTGGAGTTTGTTGCTCAGTGTTTAAACTGTCAGCAGGTGAAGTATGAACATCAGAAACCAGGAGGTACACTTCAGAGGATGCCCATTCCTGAGTGGAAGTGGGAAAGGATAGCCATGGACTGTGTAGTTGGTCTTCCGAAGACGTTGGGAATGTTTGACTCTATTTGAGTTATTGTCAGTAGGTTGACTAAGTCTGCCCACTTTATTCTGGTGAAGATAACTTATGATGGGGAGAAATTGGCTAAAATCTACATTCGTGAGGTGGTTAGGCTTCATGGGGTTCCTATCTCCATTGTGTCCGACAGGGGCACAACATTCACATCTAGATTTTGAGAGTGTTTGCATGAGGAGTTGGGTATGAAGATGGATCTTAGTACAGCATTCCACCTACAGGATGACGGTCAGTCGGAGTGGACCATTCAGGTTCTTGAAGATATGCTTCATGCGTGCGTGATAGACTTTGGTGGGCATTGGGACCAGTTCTTGCCATTGGTCGAGTTTGCATATAACAATAGCTACCACTCGAGTATCGATATAGCTCTGTTTGAGGCGTTGTATGAGAGGAGGTGTAGGTCTCCTATCGGGTGGTTTGATGCGTTTGAGGTGAGACCTTGGGGTACTGATCTTCTGAGGGAGTCCCTAGAGAAGGTGAATGTCACGACCCAACCGGAGGGTCATGACGGGCACCCGGGGCTAACCTACTGAGCACCTCTCATCATACTTTCATAATCATATCTAGGTGAGCCACATGGCTAACTCATAATTACCATGCATCGATAATACGAATTTCATCGGACTAAGGCACCTTTACGTAAACATCATTAACTATGCCCATATATACACAAGCCGGCAAGGCTATTAAAATGATATAAAAAATATGAGCCGACAAAGCTGAGAGACACCTAGCTATACACAACTGTCTACGAGCCTCTACGAAGAGTACATAAAATCATAAAGACTGTACAGGACCCCGTCATGCCCGTATATGTACACCAAAAGAATAATACCAACTATTGTGGCTCCGGATCAAATGGAGCACCTCTATGCAATCACTGATGAAGCGGCCTAAAGGTCCGGTCTGTTTATTACCCGGACTCCGAGGCTGGCTAACTGCTGAAGCTCACGAGATAACTCTCTCTTCCATGGCTGAACACCACATAAGCTTCCCATAGATCTATGGCTAAGAGCATCAGCTACGACGTTCGCCTTTCCGGGATGATAGAGAATGTTAACATAGTCTTTTAACAACTCCAACCATCGCCTTTGTCGTAAGTTTAACTCTTTCTGCTTGAAAATATACTGGAGACTCTTATGATCTGTATAAATATAAACGTGAACACCATACAAATAATGTCTCCACATCTTCAACGCGTGAATCACTTCAGCTAAATCAAGATCATGGGTTGGATAGTTTTTCTCGTGTTTCCGCAACTGCCTTGAAGCATAAGCAATAACTTTACCGTGCTGTATCAACACACAGCCCAACCCTACTCCTGAAACATCACAATAGACAACATAGCCCTCTAACCCTTTAGGAAGTGTCAGAACCAGAGCCAAAGTCAATCTATCTTTTAGCTCTCGAAAACTGCGATCACAAGCATCCGTCCATTGAAATTTAGCTGATTTCTGAGTCAGCTTCGTCAATGGTGCAGAAATAGAAGAAAAACCTTCTACAAATCTCCTGTAATAACCTGCCAAACCCAGAAAACTATGAACTTCCGTAGGTGTTATAGATCTCGGCCAAGTCCTTATAGCTTCAATCTTATGGGTATCCACCCAAATGCCATCAACTGAAATAATATGCCCCAGAAAAGTCACAGAATTTAACCACAACTCATATTTTGAAAATTTTGCATATAGCTCCCGAGCCTGAAAAACTCTAAGGACGGTACGTAGATGATCTATATGTTCCACCTCGGATCGTGAGTATACCAAGATATCATCGATAAATACAATCACAAACAAGTCTAGGAAAGTCCTGAACACAGTTCATCAAATCCATGAACACTGTCGGTGCATTAGTCAATCCGAATGACATTAACCAAAACTCGAAATGACCATATCTAGTTCTGAAGGCTGTCTTTGGAATGTCCTTCTCCCTAACTCTCACCTGATGATACCCGGATCTTAGATCTATCTTTAAGAACCATTTGGCACCCTGCATTTGATCAAATAAATCATCAATCCTTGGAAGCGGATATTTATTCTTGATCATCACCTTATTCAGCGGTCTGTAATCAATACACATTCGCAAGGAGCCATCTTTATTTCTTACAAATAACACAGGTGCTCCCCACGACGACGAACTAGGCCTAATAAAGCCTTTCTCAAGCAAGTCCTTCAATTGCTCCTTTAACTCTTTCAACTCCGCAGGAGCTATTCTATAAGGAGGAATAGATATGGGCTTGGTATCCGGTAGCACATCAATAGAGAAATCAATCTCTCGTTCGGGTGAAAGGCCTGGAAGCTCATCCGGAAACACATCTGGAAACTCATTCACCACAGGGACAAATTTAAGAGTTGGCTACTTTGGCTCTATATCATGAACCTGAACTAAATGATAAATGTAACCTTTGGCAATCATTTTCCTTGCCTTGAGATAGGAAATAAACCTACCTCTCGGAGATGCTATATTTCCCTTCCACTCTAAAACAGGTTCACCCGAAAACTGGAAATGAGTCATTTTTGTTCGATAATCAACATTGGCATAATAAGAAGCCAACCAGTCCATACCCATTATGATATCAAAATCTACCATTTTCAACTCATTTAGATCAGCCATAGTATAAGGGTCACAAATCACAACCACGCAATTTCTATATACCCGACTAGCTATCACTGGGTCACCGATGGGTGTAGATACTTCAAAAGGCTTAATTGGCTCAGGTTTCACCCCAATACGATCGGCAATATAAGGAGTAATATATGACAATGTAGAACCTAGATCAATCAATGCATACACATCATGAGAAGATACCGATAATATACCTGTGACAACATCGGGGGAAGACTCAAGATCCTGTCGCCCAGCCAGAGCATAAATACAGTGCTGAGGACCACTAGAACTGGGAGCTCCTCCTCTACCTCTACCACGACCAGCTGGGGTCTGTGGGCCTTGCCCTGGAAGGCGTATAGATGATGAAGAACCAGTTGCTGACCCTGTAGGCTGAACCGTACCTCTACTACTTCGGAATGGACACTCACGCATAATATGGCCTGACTGGCTACAAGCATAACAAACATCTGAACCTAATCGGCACTATTCCCAATATAATTTCCCGCACTGAGTACATCGTGGTAAGGGTGGTCTCGTCTGGCCAGAATCACCCCTATACTGAGAAGCCGAAACTCTAAAGCTCTGACCCGGTCCAGAGTGAACAGGTCTATCAAATCTCTAGTTTGCAAATCGCGGAGGTGCACTAGTCGTTGAATGGCCTGAGTGCCTAGAATACTGCTGCCCCTTCCCTCCTCCAAACTCACTAGCCAGACCCGAGGATCTAGCCCTCTTACTATAACCCCGATCATGCTCACGCTCACTCCTTTGTTGTTGTTGTCATTCTTCCAAATTCTGGGCATGGGCCTGAATGCGAGAAATATCCATACTTTCATGAAGTGAGGCTATCAAGCACTTATCCATCAAATGTGGCCCTAAACCATTCACAAACCGGTGAACGCGATCTCCCATATCGGCTACTATGGCCGGAGCATACCTAGCCAAATAATTAAAATGAAGGCTATACTCTATAGCACTCATATTTCCCTGTCTAATATTTAAGAACCTATCAGCTCTAGCCCGTCGAACTTCTGGCGGCAAATAGTGTTGGAGGAAAGCATCTACAAACTCTTGCCATATCGGTGGAGGTGCATTGACTCCTCTAGAAGATATCCAAATAGTATATCAATGAACCGCAACATCCCGTAATCTATAAGAAGCCAACTCTACCGACTCAACGTCCGAAGCATGTATTACCCATAATGTTCTCAACATTCCATTTATAAAGCCCTGCGGGTCTTCGTCTGATTTTGACTCAAAAAATTCTAGAGGATTCAAACTAATAAAATGACGGGCTCTGGCACTGACAGCTCTACCACCATGACCCGCACCTTGCCGCTGAGCCTAAGCGGCGACTAACTGAGTTAGTAAATGAATGGCCTATTTCACTTCTTGGCCTGAGGCATCTGGTGGAGGAACCCGGGGCCGGAGCTGGGAGCCGAGGCTCCTTCACGCTCCTCCCCGAAGTACGGAGTAGAGAGGACCGAGATGGAACCTCATTCTGAGACTCACCTTCATCTACCTCTGTAAGTAGTACCCGTTTAGTCCTTCTTCCTGCCACTGTCTTGCCCTTTTGGGCTACTGTAGCTTTCCTCTTTACGGGCATCGCTGAAAACATAACATACTGTTAAGGAAAAAGATATTCTTAAATCATGGCTCTATCGCACGATCTATAATGAAGAAGAAGGTCATTCATTCCTAAATGCCTGCAGCTTCCTGTTTATAAGTGTGGCGTGCTTCACACCCATAAACAAGGCTCTACTGGACACAGCTCGTAGACACACCCTAGGACGAACTGCTCTGATACCACTTTTGTCACGACCTAACCGGAGGGCCATGACGGGCACCCGAAGCTAACCTACCGAGCACTTCTCATCATACTTTCATAATCATATATAGGTGAGCCACATGGCTAACTCATAATTACCATGCATTGATAATACGAATTTCATCGGACTAAGGCACCTTTACATAAACATCATTAACTATGCCCATATATACACAAGCCGACAAAGCTATCAAAATGATATACAAAATATGAGCCGAAAAAGCTGAGAGATACCTAGCTATACACAACTATCTATGAGCCTCTACGAAGAGTACATAAAATCATAAAGATGGGAGGACCCCGCTATGCTCATATATGTACACCAAAAGAATAATACCAACTATTGCGGCTCCGGATCAAATGGAGCACCTCTATGCAATCACTGATGAAGCAGCCTAAAGGTCTGGTCTGTCTCCCTGTCTACCTGCGGGCATGAACGCAGCGTCCACAAATAAAAGGACGTCAGTACGAATAATGTACTGAGTATGTAAGGCATGAATAGTAACATGATAAAAGTATGAAGAATAACATAAGGTGAATGAATCATTTATACCTCATAATACCTCTTAAGACGTTCATTATGCTTACTTAACCTTCCTTTGAAGAATTCATTTCACACATATAAATATAATGATACCATACCCGACCATGTAGGTTCGGTGTCATCTATACCCAGCCATAACAAGGCTCGGTGTTGTCCATACCCAACTGCAGTGGTGTGCGCGCAATAGATATCATACCCGATTATATAAGCTCGGTGTCACAACATAGCTACATACATATATGACCTACATAAGTATTCGAGAGAAAAATTAAAACACTATCGGGGTGACATAAAGTCGGTAAACACCTTATTTCTATTATGGAATCACCATCATCATTATCATCATCACTATGAAGGCCTTTTACCAAAAATATCTCAAGAATATTGAAAGTCATAAACTTGTAGCATTTCTAGGAATAGGACATTGCGAATATTTTAGATGGCATCTCTAGAATTGAAATTATCATCATAAGCGTTATCATTATCATCACAAGGAACATTGTCAACAATATCATGAGAATCTCGAGAATGATGAGTTTCTAGCATTTATGGGAATAGGAATATTATGGATATCATGTATAGGTTCACAACAAGGAAATCATGCCTTTAGAAAGAAGGGTTATCCTTACATACCGTTTCGTTTGCTTAACTATTTAACGTTCTCCTCCAAAATCCGCAGAATCTACATTCAAGAGGATTCATACTAAGGTTAAGTCTTGAAAACATTCTTAAGTTCAAACTAGTGCAATTAACGAGATAACAAAATTTGGGCGGCATTTCCCCTATTTTATCAACTTCCACCAAATTACAAATCAACTCCCAAAAGACTATAATAACATCCAAAATATCATAATCAAGAAGTTATATTCAATTTAGTCTCGAATTTAGCCAAAATCCCCTTTTTAAGTTCATCTCATAGTCACCTTCTTTACTTCAACACTTATGACTTCTCCACTTTAATTCTTTTCCTATCCAAGGGTCACTAAACCTTTATATCAACTCAATCATGTGAATAATAGGAAGGTCATACCTTATTATAGAAGAACTTCACCTTCCCTAACTTCTCTCAAGACCAAGTTTATCACAACTTTGAAGAGAAGCAAGAACAATCACCTTCCATGGATTCTCTTTGGGTCTGGATGTTATCTTCTCTCTTGATGATATGGAAAGGTTTGGAATGTTATGGAACCTTCAAGAACACTCAAGATCCCTCTAATAATATGGAGAGAAGAGTGTTGGAGGTGGATATAAGAAATGGGATCTTTTGGGACTTAAAGAGGTTTTAAAAATGCCCTCCCGCTTGAGTGTGCGGTGGAGATGCGGCTCAGCACACTGAGTGTGAGACCGCACCTCCGCTCCTCTCCCAAGGGAGGATATTAGGCAGTGAGTCCAGCCAATTTGGCAAGTTGGCGGCCAATATGCGGCTCAGCACACTGAGTGTGCGACCGCACATTGCCCAAATTTCCTGATTTCGCGGAAACGCGTTCTTTTCTATTCGTTTAACCTCCAATCCTTATGGAACCATCTTGGTACTTGTATAATACTTAATTAACCATCTGAGGGGCCCTATATCTCCCTCTCAAGGCATTACTAAATAATGCATACCTCAAATGGTACGAAATCTTCCTAAAACATGACTCAAATTCCAATTCCTTTGATGAGCTTACTTCTATCGCTACACATGAGTCCGAAACCTTAAGGAACATACTTGGAATTATTAGATAACATCCTTAACCTTATAAGGGCTTCATATGCACTTTAGGATTGCGTTAGATTACTCATCATGCAAGTGATACGAAATTTCCCAAGGTGTAACAATGAAGGTGATTCAAGCTAAGCTTCTGGCAGCACAGAGTAGGTAGAAGGAGTATGCGGATCGTAAAGTTCGAGATCTTGAGTTTGGAGAGGGAGATCAAGTATTACTAAAAGTCTCACCCATGAAAGGTGTGATAAGGTTAGGGAAGAAGGGCAAGTTTAGCCCGAGGTACTTTGGGTCGTTTGAGATCCTCAAGCGTATGGGGGAGGTCACTTACAAGTTGGATTTACCTTCGAGTATATCAGGCGTTCATCCGGTATTCCACGTTTTGATGTTTAAGAGGTACCACGGCGATGGTTCGTACATAATCCGTTGGGATTCAGTTTTGTTAGATGAGAATTTGACACATGAGGAAGAGTGTTACCCCTCTCGTTCTTGCCATAGTAGAACCTATGGTTCCATAGTCGAGTATGCCTTTGGAATTGAGACCCGTGTCCGAGTTTTGGAGATAGAAAGTGTCTTATCCCGTGTACAAAGGTACCATCAGGTATCCCTGGTAATTTACAGGATTAGAAGTTGAACGAATCTAATCGACGCGATCTGAGCTGAATCTGAGAAATCTGCAGACACCAGTCGTCATCGACGGGCCATCAACATGGTCGACGGACCGTCGTTGTGAGGCGTTGATAGAGTTTCGCAGCCCTGAAATCTGCAGGCGTAGGTCGACGAGCAAGTCGATGGACCGTCGACATGTCGACGGGTCGTCGAACCGTACCGCTAGGACTTTTTAATTCCGAGTATAAATAGGTGGTCCACGACCTCATTTCTCATTTCCCCTCTTCCAAGTCAGAGAAAACCCTAGTATATTTACTTCCAACAATTTCTATCATTATTAGTGGAGATTTGGCAAGATCCGAGCCCCGTAAACCCGAGCTTGTTAAAAAGAAGGTTGTTTCTAGGGTTTCTTCAAAGTTGTGGAGCTTAGGAAGTTGGAGTTGAAGTTGATCCTTGGAATCTTAGACCCCTCAATGTATGTAAATAATTTCTACTTTGGTATTTAAGTTGATTACTAAGGGTTTTAGTGGTTTTGAGTAAAGAGAAGGTAGCTATGAAAGTGGTAAGTTGATAAAGGGCAAAATGGTGATTATGGGGCTATTTTAAGAGGTGATTGGGAATGGAGTTGAGTATATTTTGATATGTAAGTGTTGTCATTATTGTTGCGGATATTGTGGTTGGTGTTGAATGGAATGGGAAGTTGAAGGGTCGTAAGCCTACAAGGGAAATAGTGTTCATTATTCGGTAAGCTCTAATTGTAATTAAAAATGGTTAGTAAACGAAGTAAATAGTCTAATTAAGGTCTACGTTATCTTGATTGTAGACTTACAAGTTCCAGGAGTAGGAGTTGGACAATTGGATATATTCTAAGGTATGTTAAGGCTATCCTTTCTTCCTTTTTGACTTGACCTTATGAGATGAATCAACAAACGAGTAAGCGAGCTTCCATATTACTCTACTCTTAGAAGCAGTAGGAGTACTTCAGTCTTTGATGTTCATGTACCCCTTTTATGATTGTTCCTTCTGTTCATGGGTCCAGTTTTATATATACAGTTTATTCACGCATTACATTCATTTCGTATATATGCATATTGACCCGTGACCAGAAGGTGTTATATACGCAAGAATTATATGTATATGGGGTATGGGGAAATAGGTAGGCGTTATATACGCATTACCACCTGATCAGCTGGTGCACCATGATGATGATATAAGGATCGGGCTGCACGTACCGCAACAATATATATGATGATGGCCGCAGAGAGGCCGATATGATATGATGGGATGCCATAGAGGCCTGACAAGCGTATATATATATATATATATATATATATATATATATAAGAGGTTTATCTAAAAGATTCGCAATATAACTAGGAAGACGTTTTAAATACCACACATGGGTTACTGGGCATGCGAGTTCGATATAGCCCATTTGATACCCACATTAATAGGCATGAGAATGCATACTATGCGCCCCGCGCAGGCATTGTCAGTTATACGTATTTATGCAGATACATACAGATACTAGTTCATACAAGTACATGCAGATAGTCATTTCAGCTTATGAGTTCAGATCTTATTCATGATTCTTATATATACATGTTGTTCTTATGCCTTTCATACTCGCACATTATCCGCATCGACTCCCCGTTACTCGGGTCGCGTTCATGCCCGCAGTTCGTGTAGACCGACGTAGTCCAAACCTTAGCAGACTTCTATCCACCGTGGTCGGCGCTCCATTGATCCGGAGAGTCGCAAAGATATTTTGGTATGCTGGTCCTTTGAGATGTACATGCACATGGATATGACGGGGCCCTGTCCCGTCCTTTCTACAGCTTTTATTCCAGGAGAGGTTTGTAGACAGTTATATGTAATGTCTGACGATGTAGCCTTGTCGGCTTCTACTCTTTTGTGTATAATATATGTGTGTGCCTAGGCCGGCTCGCATCGTTCTTTCGATGTTTATGTATATACGGGTTGTACGCAGTTCATGATGTCACCCATTTATGAGGCGTACGAGATCGCTTTTAGTCACCAGGGGCCCTCGATGTTCGAAGGTTCGATACGAGCATGTGAGTGTTTGGTCGCTAGAGGTCAGACACTCGTCACGACTCATCGATTTGGGTCGTGACAAAGAGCCTGTTGCTATCTTAGATAGGGACGTTCGCAAGCTGAGGTCCAAGAAAATAGCCTCTGTGAAAGTCCAGTGGAAGAATCGTCCAGTAGAGGAAGCTACTTGGGAAACAGAATCTGATATGCTTAGCAAGTATCCTCAGCTCTTCGCCAAGTCAGGTAACTTTTCCTAGTTCCCTCATCCTTGTCTGTTTGGGGATTAACGGTGTTTTAATTGGTATCCGGTGTAACAACCCTCCCGGTCGTTATGGGAAATGTAGGATCACCCCACTGAATAGAACCTTCCCAAGGGTAAAATGAGCTAATAGAAACTCGATTGTATAAGGCTAAGAACTAAAAACTTGACTTGTTTGTGATTGTTATGTCATTTTGTTGAGTCCATTGGGGGGTGACGTAGGAAATTAGAACTCCGTTGGGAATTCTGAGGCCGCGGGTGGATTCGTATGATGTTTTCATGTATATGTGCATGTTTTGTTTATGTTTGTGCGGCCTCGGATGAAATGTTGGGTGATAGAGTGGAAAACTGAGCAAAAGTCGAGCTTACTGCCCAAATGGTACCGTTGCGGCAGGGCTTGTACGGCTACGGCGGTACCTCTATTGCGGTGAGCCCCTCGCCGCAAGCGGTCGGCCATTGTTCAAATGTCCGCCGTGGTAGGCCATGCCCCGCTATGGCGATATCACTATAGCGGAACATGGGTCGCCATAGCGGTGGTCGGATTTCTCTTGGTCAGCTATAGCGAGATCGCTGCAGCGGTAAATTGACCGTCGCAGGGATCGACGAGGGGCAGAACACCGTGTTTTAAACACTTAGTCCCACATTTTTTATTCATAAACTCCAACACAGTTCCCCACAAGCACATAGGGTAAAATTCTAAGCTAGGGCAAGAATACTCTTGAGAGGTAAGTCTCATCCATCCCTTTCAATTATTTCGTATCATCTTCATGATTATCATCCCTTTTATGGGTTTTCAATGGTGAAAATAGTAATAGTAACCGTAGAAATTAATAAATCTTCTATATTTGATGGATTAGGATTGTTATCATTTATTTGTCATCTAATGGCTAGGGTTAACTCCTCTTAATCATAAATTGAACCTTTAGAGCCATGAACTAAGTGTGAGACTTAGGGTTGCATAAAAATGGTAGCTTGACCATGAAAACTGCTTGTAATTGGAATGTTCATGAAATATTGTCACAATTTGGAATGTTGATGAAATATTGTTATAATTGATGGTTAGTGATCACTAAGGCCCTTGATTAGGTTGTTTTACACCTAGGAATCACTCACCTATTAGAATGGGGCTAAAGGGAAGGGTGTCTTGCATTGATTTTGTGTCTAGAATAATTGCCACTCATTGAGCATTCTAATTTCTAGACTTTGGGCGTTCCGAGGCTTTAAGGAGAGGAAAAGTCAGCGGAGTAATTCGCATTGTTCCTACTGCATTTGAGGTAGGTTACGGTCTACTTGAGTTAGACTTTGATTAGTTGATTGTATGTATTGTAAATTCATTAGGAGAAAGCATGTCTAGTCTTCATGCATGATATTGTGTGGTTGAACTCCTATGTGCAATTGATTGAGTGACTGTGTAGGCTTCGTTCCACTATTCATGTGTGTTGAATCTACAGTTGATTGTTGTGATGAGAAGTTAATATGATATTCTCGGTGAAAGTGTGATACGAAATGATGATTTGAGCATTGATAATAAGAGGGCAAGAAATAATGTTATGCATGGATATATAAAAAGGCACAATTGTGACCTAGATTATGGGCTCGTGGTCCGAGGTTCGTTTCGAAAATGAGAGATACATTGATGTGGCCCGCGTCTGAGGTTCTTTTCGGAGCGGAGGTTTATGCTCGGGTCTGATGAGTATCCGAACGAGTGGTACATGGACACCATGGGTCCCCTGCAGGTCATGACTACTGAGCAATAACATCAGTTAGCATGTGTGTACAGTGAGTATGGTTATTGTGGTAGACTTGTTCCCGTTGTTGTTTCCGTAAATTTGATTTGATATCTTGGGTGACTTGATCTGTGATTACCGTTGCTTGACTTGTCGTGGTTTATTGATTTCATGTCTGTTGGCTGGCTTGTTTATTCTATTGACTTTATGAGATATGCATGATACTAATCTTAGTCGGCCTATGATATCTACCGGTACATAGTGTTTGTACTGATACTACCTTGCTGCATTCTTTGAGTGCAGATTGTGATACAGAGACTGCTACCCGTCCTCACATCTAGCGTTGAGGCTGTTGCTGACAGATTTAGGGTGAGCTCCTATCTATGATTGTGATACAAAGACTGCTACCCGTCCTCACATCTAGCGTTGAGACTGTTGCTGACAGATTTAGTGTGAGCTTCTATCTATGCCAGGCCGCCCGAAGATCTTCTTTTATGATGTCTATTTCTATTTCGGACATTGTTGGTCATTTATTTAGACAGATTACATTCCTTAGACATGTTTTAGCTTAGAGTCCTTGTACGATGACTTTCGAATTTTGGGAATTTTGTAATAGTTAGGACTTCCGCATTTACTTCATTATTTTATGGCATGACTTATTCTTATTATCTTGTGCATGAATGAGTAATAACAGATTGAATTGGTTAATATAAAAATGGACTAGAATGAATAGATGACTTATGTGTTGGTTCGCCCACTAGGAGCTAGTGTGGGTGTCAGTCATGGGGGGTTGGGTCGTGACAAAACTAAGATGCGGTTGGAGGCTGCGTGGGAGAAGAGAAATGAAAAGAGCGTGCTGACTTTGAGTCTCAAGAAAGATAATAACAACATACCCAGTGTAATCCTACAAGTCTCAAGCAAGATTAATCTATTGTAATTGTGTCATAGACAAATGATGTATTATGAATGTTTGAAATTTTAGATATGTAACTATGTGTAACTTGAAACCTATTATGGAATACAAAATTAACAATGCTTGTGGTGTATTCTTCACTATGTAGCGATGAAAATTTTGAATTCGTTGCAAACTATACATATAATTGCCAAAAATAGGGCTACGCATTTTTACTTTTCGTAGCAAATGTAGAAAAAAAATTATCTATAATTTTATATATTTCATGACAAAAAGAATGGATTCTTTAGTTACATACAAATATATTTGTAACAAATACTAGAACTCATAGCTATAGATTTTTGAACTCATAGCTAAATACATTATTATTGCCACGAGATTAAACTATAAAAATAGCCACCAAATTTGTTTTTTCATGGCAAATAACTTATACTTTTTGCCACAAAAGAACACAATGTAGCTAAAATATAAAGATTGCTACAAGTTTTATTTGTCGTGGCAAAAGAATAAAATTATTTGCTATAAATATATTTTTTGTGGCAAGAACATTTTACCGTCAGTTACAACACAAAATAATTCATAGCAATAAGTATTACGCCTTAGCCACGGATGACCAAAAGTCTGTAACTAACCTTTAGCTACGCTGCATTTTGCTACGGATGCTACGGAAAAAAAATTGTGTCTAAAGTCTTTAGCCACGGAAATTTTCATATTTAGCTACAACGTATTTTGTAGCTATAGATGCCTTATGTTGTAGTGCCAATAGTAAAATTGGATATGGTCGGTAAGAGTTACATATTTTTCTTTATTTTTATTTTTATTTTTGTTAATGAAAAATAAAATTTTATATCAAGTAAGGTCCTACTAAGAAAAAATAAAAATGTTAAATTTAAGGGATAAGGCACAAGTATCCCCGAACTATACCCGAAGTTTTAGGGACACACCTTTCCTTTACGGTTCTATTAACTCTGATCTGGACTATTTTAAAGTGTAATATACACCACTCTAAGTGCTAACGTGGCATAGATAACCAGATGAGTAAATTACACGTGCTTGACACATGTAATTTCACAATTTTTTTATAAGAAAATCTATCATTTTCAAAAAGAAATTGAAATAGATCTCTCCGGATCCGACAAGCTCACCGGAGTTTTCGAACTAAACCCACAAGATATTTTTTTCCCATTTCTTTTCTGTCATAACCCTTAACTCACCGGATTTTTCGAACTAAACCCATAACCCATATTAAAATCGTCGGAGTTTTTGAACTAAACCCATAAGCCATTTTTTCCGTTCTTTCGTGTCATAGCTTCGACGAGCTCTAGATCCGGTATCAGTTTGGATTTTGATAGCTTTGGGTTTGGCCAATCGCTAACGCTTGCGAATATTAGCTATTTTGTATTCTTATCCAAAGGATCTGCTGCTTACTTCTTTCTGTTCTTTATTTATTTTTGTTCGGGATAACAGTCTCCGACAAAGAAGCTTTAAGCATAGCTACCAAGACCTAGGCTTCTCTGTTGGGGGTTTTTTTTGCTGGACGAAACTTCACTGTGTTTTACAAGAAAAGAAAAAAAAATTATTTTTTCGGCTCTCACACGGCTCCAAGAGAGTGAGCACATTCTTTGTGCCACGCCATCACTTAGGGGATATTCATTATACTTGAAAATAGTTCAAGAGGTAATAGGATATCCATAAAAAAAAGTTGTATCCCCGAAACTTCGAGTACAATTGAGGGGTACCTGTGCCTTATTCCTAAATTAACTAGTTCTCAAATACATAAAATCTCATTCTTTATAGAACAAACTTAAAAGGAAATAATGTCACTTAAATGAGTCAGAAGATGTTGTAGGTACTAACATTTCCTCAAATATTGCCAACCACGAGAAGTGATTTAGAGTGACTCAAATGTACTCTTTTTTCCTATTAATTTGTATATATACAATAAAATGACGCCATGTATGTGCGGAGATAGAGAGTTAGGCTGAACCCTACCAATATATTAAAATCTAAAAAAAGCGATCACGTTAAAGAGGGAGTAGTGTGCCTAACCTCTTCATGAACTTTGAGTAGATGTGGGCAAATTAACCAACTCTACTACATAATCATATCAAAAACTATAATTTAGTTGGCTAAGATTTAGAAAATCTTATTAGTCTAAAAAGAGATGTGACACCTTGGAGCTGGAGTATAGCATGAAAAAGTTGGCAGAATTTATAGGAAACGTGAAAAACGAGTTAAGAATCAAATACTATTAAATATAGCACCAATCAATCAAGCTTTTATAAGATAGCATTAGCAGACGAACAGTCATCACTCACAGAATCACAAGATGAATAAGTCAGACTTAGGGTGTGTTCGGTATGGAGGACGAAAAATATTTTTCTGTAAAAGATTCTACTTATTTTCACATGTTCGGTTGGATAGTGAAAAATAAAATAGCCGAACTTTACTTTTTTTCTCACGTTTCGGTTGGTTAGCAGACATTTTTTTTGAAAGTACCACTCAAACCCTATTAACCCCACCACCCCCTCCCCCACCACCCACCACCCACCACCCCCTCCCCCACCACCCACCACCCACCACCCCCTCCCCCACCACCCACCCCAAACCAAATCCAACCCCCGCCTAACCACCACCCTCGAACACACTTCATCTTTACCCACCGACCCCACACCACCACCCCCCTCAACCTCACACCACTTCTCCACCGAACCCCCCCCCCCCGGGTCAAATTTTCTATTTCATTTATTTTATTTCACTTTTATAAAATTTTATAAAAAATGGAAAAAAATTTCTTACCCACCCCCCACAGCCAGCCACCCCCGCACCAAATTTAACCACCCAAAATTTCCATTTTTCAAAATTTTTTTGTAAAAGTAAAATAAAATATATGAAGTCGAAAATTCTAGAGGGCATAGGGGGTGGGTGGGTGGTATAGAAAAAAAAATTCAAAACATTTTTTAAAAAAAACTTAATTTTTTTTAGAGGGGTGGTGGGGGTTGGTGGGTGCTGTAAAAAAACCCAAAACAAAACTTGGAGGGTGGGGATCGCAGCACAGGGGGGGTGTGGAGGCGTGGTGTAGAAAACAAAACAAAAAAAACTTTTCAAAACCTTTTTTTTAAGAAATTTATTTTGGAGGGTGCGGGTGGCAGATGGTGTGGAAAACCAAAAAAAAAAAAATCAAATTTTTCCTCCATACCGAACACACCCTTACTATTTTTGTTTTATAGTTGAGAGGGTCATGGTCAATGACTCATAAATGTCTTGAATCGTTCAGAACACATCTGTTGTTCGAGAAAAACTTTAATATTTGGTTCGAAAAAGTAATTTTTCATCAAAAATATTTTTTATTTTCTAATTAGTGGGTGAGTTTTTCTTTTTTGAAATATATATTAAAGTATTGTGATGATTCAGAGGCTTCCCCTTTCGTTTGACTTCATAACACTAAACTTTCTTATGATTTGCAATATTATACCCATATCCCTTACTTCAATTTCCTTGTAACAATTTTTAATTTGTTATTTTTGGATAATAACATCTTTATGATGTTATATTGAGAAACCATCACGTGTTAATTCATGCTTATTAATAGCTACTAGTTTTGCGAGGCCCTTGATAAGCCCGGGTCCAAACTCTTAACATTTTATCTTTCATTGTTAATAAAATTATTTACTTTGATTTAGATGCAGAGCCGGGATTTGGAGTTTATGAATTCTGAATTATAATTTTTAAGTTATTCAATACTAAATTAATAATCTATAGACAAATACAAAGTTTGTGAACCTAAGTTGCCGGATTGGATCGAAACTGTCACCGATACTCTAGCTCCGCTCTGCTTCTAACTCATTGTGGGCTAAACTTAACCTCATTTAAGAGATTAATAATGTATTTTATTTTCACTTGTATTAATAAAACTCATCTTTTCATCTTCTAAATCATCTAACGCAACCAAAAAAATTCATTAACTTCAAATATATACTGCAATAAATATAGCCTTAATTTAGATCTTTACACAAATTAACCTAGTGATCCCACAAGAATATTAGTAAATAACAATTAAAGTACATTAATAAAGTAAAATATTTTAAAACTATATTTGAAAATAATTTTAGGATAATAACCGTATATGAGCTCACTAAAGAAGCAAAATAATGGGCATTTAAGGATAAAATCCCGGGCTTAAACTCAAAATATAAAAGTAGTAATATTTTAATTAAAGAAATATAATCTGTATCATTTTTTTACTGCATAATTAATATAATTCAATGGCATGTTAAACATGTATTGTTGATAAATCTTCATAATTATAAAAGTTTCGTAATCAGCTAATTAGATAATTTTTATCCAAAAAAAATATTTATGAAGGAAATTTGGCAGGAGAATTACCAAATAGCAAAGAGATACAAGCGACTCGACATTCTATGAAGTAACCTGAGCTAAATTATATAAAATAATTACAACTCAATGAAAATCATAAACCATATTGACATTTTATGAATTTGTGAGTATATAATTTCTTTAGTTTTAGATAAACGTAGATTTTCTGGTATTTACTAAGTTTTAATTTCACTCATGATATTTTGTACTGCAAGATTTTATGTTAGTTAAATTTTCTGATTTAAATTTAGTTTTAGACGAAATTAAGGAAAAAATTAAATTCATTAAATGAACCTCAAGAATCAATTTAGTTCTTCATATATGACATGCTTAAAAATAGATTATACTGGGTATTTATTGTTGTTGTTGTTTGTATAAATTTAAAATATTAAGTTGATAATTTAGCTTCAAAATATAGTCCAATTAACTCTCGGAAAATGAAAAGTGTCGCATAAATTGAAATGAAGGGAGAGTAATTAGTAAGATCTAATAAATGCTCCTGTTAGAAACTAAAATGTGGCACCACAATTGATTATTTTTTACCAAAATGTAGGATGACAAATAATGTAAAGGATAATCTAATAATCCCTCCGATTCATTATATGGTGTTTTTAGTTCGGACATACTCCTTAAAAAATTACTCCCCTAAAGAGTAAGAAATGTTTTCACTAAAAAATCCTTAATTAAATAGTATAATTTATTGATTTATGTAAAAAAGCTCATTTATCTATATAACTATAAGGATAGATTTGAAAGAAGAAAAAAGAAGCTAATATTTTCTTGATTATGTAAAAACTATATATATTGGACTAAGTATAGAAACTGAAAATACTATAAATGGGAGGGAGTAAGGGGCAAAAAACGATTAACAAAAACTTGCAGGGCCCACGTCTAATGGAATGAAGAAGAAGAATTGAGTGTTAAAAGTGGAATAGTTAGGCAAAGAAATGACAGCCATGCACGTGTATATCATTCAACAGTTCATAACTCTTGTAGTGCTTTGAGGACGACAAAACTTAAGATTGGCCCTTATATATAACAGTAGCAAGGATTCATTAAAGGAAGTGTTGCTCCCAAACGCACACGCAAATATACGTGATTGTACAAGTAATGTAGTAATTTTAAAAATTGGATGTCGAACCCAAATGGGCTTATGATTAAGTATTTACTAAATTAAACGATCCTAATTATCTATACAAGAGATGAAGTGCGAAGGTTATAATTTATAAACTAACTAAAAATAAAAGAAAATAAATAATGAACTTCAACCAAAAAAGAGTGGGTTTTATGTTATTGAAGAGATGAATGTTCCAGGGTTGCGGTTGGTTCACCAATCTGATTGAGTTAGTTATCAAACTACTTTCTCTCAATCTGAATTATCAACGATTGTTAATTAATCGTATTATTAACTCTCGTAGTATTCTCCCGAACCACTACTCGCCTATTCAAAACAGTTCGCCGCCTATATTCCTATGGAATTGAACTGTTAAGACCACAATTCGTTTACGGTATTTAGTTGAACGCGGAGACTAAGTATATTCCTATCCTAACAATAAATCCTAGCCCAACTGTAGGGATAATCAAATCACGCTCTCCTTACTTCTTCTCTAATCTAACAACATCTTTCCCACGTATGAATATTAGATAGTCGATAGAACTTAATTGTTGGTCAAACAATCAAGCAATTTATTCATAGAATTAAAGAGACAATCAAAATCAGCAACTCGTATTAAGATAGAAATAGTCTTCAAACATCAATATTCATAGTTAACCCACAACCCTAGAACGAGAAGTTTAGCTCCACATAGACATGGAGGAAATACAACAAATCATCCAAAGAAAATATAAAATGAGTAGTAAGGAGATGAAAAGATAAAACCCAATAATCTCCGGCCTCCATGATGGCTCCTCGCTCTCGCTAGTCAAAAGTCATGTAAAAATCGTGCAAATGGTCTTTTTATAGTGTTGAGAAATAACTCTCCAAAGCCCATCCGAAACAAGTTGAAACTTAAAATAATTTTCCTGTCGGCATGCGTAGCTCGCTAAGCGAAGGGGTACCTCGCTGTGGCCCTCGCTCAGCGAGGTGACCCTCTCATTTTGTACTTAGTGAATTTTTCAACTTTTCCTTCGAACTGTCTTGAGCTCGCTGAGTGAGCTTTGGAGCAAGGTGTCCTCTCACTGTAGCATTTGCTCAGCGAGGGCCTTGTTGCATTTCATACTTCGCCGATTTTCGTGAGAAACTTTTGGGAACACATAGGCTCCCTGGGTGAGGCCTATGGCGAGGTGGGCTCTCGCTGTGGCTGTCGCTCGGCGAGGGCCTCCTTCCATTTTGTACTTAGTCATATTTCTGCATCTCGTCTCATTTCACTCCTAATCGACGCATTTTCCACATAAAGTACCTAGATGCAACAATAACATACACATTAGCTCATAATGCGAGATTCAACGTCAGGTAGGTGTATCTAGTACAATTAGTGCTCTAAATAAGGTAGAAACATGGGTGAAATACGGCGGTTAGACGTATAAATACACCTAACATCACGAAGCAATCACATCGAGTAAATATAGATTATTGTAACTAGATGTCACGACCCCAATTCACGAGTCATGCGGGCACCTACCTTATCCTACCTGGCAGGCGAACCCT
Organism: Lycium ferocissimum; assembly: GCF_029784015.1. Classification (NCBI taxonomy): domain Eukaryota; kingdom Viridiplantae; phylum Streptophyta; class Magnoliopsida; order Solanales; family Solanaceae; genus Lycium; species Lycium ferocissimum. The sequence goes on from NC_081351.1 coordinate 7,621,677, forward strand.
TACCCAACACTTACTTCATACAATCATTTTACCAATTCATGCCAACAATATTGAATTAAATAAGTCAACAAAATGCCTTTCTAGTAAAATTCACACCTTACAATTTTAGCAGTACAATTCCCCGGACCTAGTCTAGACGTGTACAAGAGCTTCTATGGCATACAAAAATGGTCAAGTAAAAATAAAATAATGACACAGCTTGCACGTCTGGAAGAGGATACACAAAAGTTGTCAGAGGATATCTACCACTGCAACACACTGAAACCTCCAAGCAATAACCTGAAAACACATCTACACCCCAAAAGGAATGTAGCAAGAGTAGTATCGGTACACCACACGTACTGGTAAGCATCATGGGTCGACTAAGATTAGTTTACTCAATATACATAAAATCAATCAGAATAAACATATAAGTTTGTTAACGATTATACTTATCAACTATTCCCACTAAGTAACAATGTATCTCGAAATTGTTCGGAACCCCTCTCTTACTATCACTTACATAGTCGCATATAAAGGAATGACACAATCCAACAGCCTCGTCTATTTCACAGACTCACAGACATTCATATCTCGAAATAAGAAATCGGGATAACTCTTCATACCACTTCGTCCTATCGGAACTGATTAACATCCCCCTTTTATTTCCCACAATATAGCAAACTTACTAATTAACGGGCAGACACAGTGATACAATGATTCTTGACAACCCTCAGCTGCTATCTACTCATAGATTTGTCACACCCCTATGAGGAGTATGACGGGCTCCGGCCCATAGGCCGGGAACCACCTGACTTATCCATTACTTTGAACATTATAAACCATAACTCAAAGAACACCTGCACATAGAAAAGGCCCAACACAGGAATATTCGATCATTCAGTAAATAGGTTCATATGCCGACCGACAAGGTCGCCACAACATAACATATATCATAAAGCCGGTAAGGCTAACAGTAAAGTATCAAGAGCTCAAAATAAGGCCGACAGGCCACCATATATTATACAACAATATGAGCCGTGGAGCTATAAAACATCTAACCGTACACACACGCTACGAGCCTCTACATAGAACACAAATGATCATAAGGACAATACCAAATAGACTGCAACTCCGAAGTAGGTGGAGTTCTCCCCCGAGAATTCGCTGATAGAACACCTACGGGTCTGATCCGTCTCCCCTGCCTACCTGCGGGCATGAGCGCGACGTCCCACAAGAAGGGACGTCGGTACGAATAATATGCGAGTATGTAAGGCATGAATAACAACATAATATAGATATGAAAGATAACATGGAATATGACAGATAACCTGTACATCTGGATGCCTCATAAGGCGATGTCATGCATGCTTAGCCTTTTTTTTAAAAAAAATATTTTTATACATATGTATAGTACCATGCCCGGCCATTAAAGCTCGGTGTCATATATATAGTATCATGCCCGGCCATTAACGCTCGGTGTTATCATCATTAGCCCGCGTCCGTGCCTCCCGCGTCCGGGCCTCCGGCGTCCGGGGCAATATTATAACATGCCCACTGCAGTGGTGTGCACATCTACGTGTCATCCCCGGCTGACTATAGCGCGGCGCGGTGTGAGAAAATACATACATATATATAAAGCATGCATGATAGCCCAATCAAAAGCCACAACTATATCGGAGTGACGTAAGGTCGGTAGCCTCCGATTATATTATGGATCAATCATCATCATTTATCCCGCATGAAGGAACAAGGGTCATAAGGTGAGATTACCAACAATGAAGGAAATTAAGAAATTGCAAAGTAAGTTCAATCACCTCACAATAATATAAAGCTCATGTACTTGGAAATCTTTATGAATAAAATCATCTCATAATATCATGAAATCCGTATGCCTTGGAGCTTTGACAAATAAATCCCTCAAAATCATCGTCATGGTTATCATAAAAAAAAAATTATTCATCTTTAGCACCATAAAAACTTTACGAGTCATGAATCTCTAACATTCTTGGAAATGAGGATTTTTATGGAATTCATGCATGGGTTTGTAGGAAAAGAATCGTGCCTTTAAAAGAAAGAGGAATAGCCTTAACATACCTGGAAGATAATTTCTTGACTTCCAACTTACTTCCTGTCTTGCAATTCACTTAAGATCATTCGTAGCCTCGTAATCTACATATACCACCATTCATACTATTGTTAGGCTCAACATAATACGCTCGTCTTAAACCCTTAGTTTAAATCCATTTAGAATATGCCGTAATTCGGGTAGCATCTCCTCTGTTTATATGCCTAGCCCGAAATCACAATCCAATAACTAACAGCAACAACAACAATAGTACCAACATCACAATAACATTATCAACACCAATAGGCTCCATAAAACATCCCACACGAAGTTTTCCAAGTTTCTCAACTATCCAACTTATTATACGACTATTTAATAACTTTATCTCCATACATAAACTGAAATAAATATTAATAAGGAGAGATTCATACCTTATTCTTTCTAGAGCAGCAATATCTTCAATATTTACTTTGAATCCAAGTCAATTCCAACGCAAGACAAAACTATAATCGTGACTACACGTTGTCCGGACCTCGATTAATACTCCGTAACTTGAAATCTCTCAAAATCCTCGCTTTTATGGTATATACATGCTCTCATATGTGGCTGAATTTTCTAGAGCATTTGGGAAATTTTTTGTCAAGAAAAAATGGGGTTTTGCCCCTTATATAGGGTGCCAAGTCGGGCGATCATAGCAAGGGCTGGCCGTAGCAAAGACGTAAGGCCGCCGTAGCTGTCACCGTAGCAACACTACTCTGTCCGCCTAACTTGTAACGTCCATAATTCTCTACTCCGACATCGTATCGATGAGCGGTTTGTTGTGTTGGAAACTAGACTCGACAAACTTCATTTTCGGCTTTTGAAACACCTTAAAACTCCTAATATACTAGGAGATAAACCCCTCCAAATTTGACTAAAAATCTGCCCAAAATCCTGCCAACTTTTTCCAAATTTTCGTCAAACTTATTTTCTTCGATTCGCTTGATCCCGAAACCTTCTGAAACTCTCTATACATGATATTTATCACTAATCATACTTGATAATGGTCATGTTCTTTGGTTCCAAGGTTATCCTTCCCGGTTACGACTTATAAGATCATAATTCATCATTTACTTAAACAATATACTTAATAATGCTTCGTTCCTCACACTCTAAAGTTGTTTTACCTAGCCATAGCTCGACATACTTACATTCAAGTTTAACCAAAGGCTTCTCCGAGGTACGGGATGTAACACTGAAAGTGCGGGGTGTAACAAGGTTATTCCTTATAACAAATATCAACAGCCCATGAACAACGGAACACCCAAATTACGTATTCCATTCTTAGCCTTCCCTAACGTAAATATTAAATGCATGAAAAGCCACAATTACTTTACTATGAAAGTATCCAACCCTTGAAATCTCGAAAGTGAGTCTTACTTTAACACGATGCCATATATATATGTATATATATATATATATATACACACACACACATAGAAGAAGGAAATAATTACGGAAGTACAATGAAATAAATGTAGTCTCTCACCAACCATGTACACACATGCTAAATGGTAATGTTTTCCCCAAATAGCCATGACCTGCAGAGGACCCATGGTGTCCATGTACCACTCGTTCCAGAACAAACCTCGGTCCACGAGTTCAGAACAAGGCTACATCGTCACCCCCTGTCAAATGTGCCTTACGTAGATGTATACGTTACATCTTCAAGTATTATCAGTATTATCCATCACAATATATCTTCAGTAATTTTCGTTACAAGCTATTATCCATAATGTCTTAGTCGAACATAATCAAATCATGAACATGAAATGATGCCAGAATCAGTGATGTACCAATCAAATTACCACAATTCATGCTAGAACTCGATATTAATCATGCATACCTAAAACAGAAATTACTATAGTAAAGTATGCGCTACCTAACATATCGTAATCCAACCTATACTAAGACCAATTTACCACCGCATCAAGCCCAACCCTTCTAGACCTTCCATAATTACAAATGCAACACTAATATCCCTCTTAGAACAATTAGCTAAGTGTCTCACCACTACAAGCCCTTTTTAATGCTAATAATGTCAACCTATCGTATGTCCAACCGAACTTCTTGTTCGAAGACATAATCATACTTTCTCTCGTCAATTATACGTCATATATACGTTTCACTAATCAAAGTCTAACTCAAGTAAACCATAACCTACCTCGATGCCGAGCAGCTATCACGAGCGTCGTGGAGTCTCCTCCTATCGCATTCCCGAATCGAAGCCTTGACAGCGAATTCTAAGAATTTCACGAACCCGAGAACAAGAGTCAAAATCAAGCATGCATAGTTAATCTAGACTCCTTGGTGATTAATGCTTCTATGTCGTTTACGGACAATTCTTCTTTTATTAATTCCGAGGAGAACTTACTACGGAGAGGGGATTATCTTTCACGAATTTTCTTAGCAATAACGAAGGTTGAGGGCTTACCTTAATGAAGTCTCTGAAGGTTCTATCCAAGTATCTCCAAGGGCAGTCTAGAATTGGGTTTAAGAAGAAAAGTAGGAGAAACCCCGAAATTCGGCTATTTAAACCATATTTTTTATTTTGGTTCGCTTTGTTGCAGCGAAGGGTTTCTCTTTGCAACGAGCCCGCTGCAGCAGTCACGGGTATGCTGCTGCGAACCTTTTATACCTAGGTCCGCAAAATTTTAATCTACCCAGTTTTGATCACGGTTCTGATTTCACGCAATAATTCTAAGCAGACCTATCCTTTTAACATACTAGGACTTGGTTTTGAACGTGACCCGCATAAAGTTTTCATAATGACCAAGCGGGTCGTTACATTAGGTACCAATTGGATAACCGCTCATCCCTGAACGGCCTAAGATAGTGGAGGGACCGGTAAGTCATATCATTACGTCTATCGTAGGTACGTCATTTAGCTATACGCTATGGTTTCCTATGTTGTTTGGAAAACGACCCGGAGAAATCAACGCTAACATACTTTACGAGGAAGATTTAAAAAATTTAGGAGGGAGACGCTTGCAATGAACGGTCCCTCGTCACGACGGGTTCGCTGCAGCGAACACCCTAGAAACAGAAAGCGTCATTTGGGGAGGGGGTTCATCTCCCCTCCCTTCTTATATTTACTCAACCATCCCCCTTCCCATTCCCCACGAAAAATCCCTCATTAGAAACTTCCCCCTAGTCTCCCAAACTTTCCCTTACCCCTATTTAAACTCCTCCCTCTCTCCTATTTCTCCTTACATTTTCAAAACAAAGAAAAATATAACTCCTAATGCACAGCAAGGGTCACACTTCTTGGGAAATTTCATCAACTTTTCATCTTTCTTAAGGTAAGTTTCACGTCCCTCTACTTTATACTGTGATTCTACATGCTGATTTCGAAATTTCTCATGCTTGTTACTAGTTAGTGTAACTATGTTGGGATTTGTGGAAGAAATGCTGATTTGTTTGAAGGAGGGTTTGTGACCAACATGGGTGGGAGATTTTAGATTGTAACTAGTTATTTAACGTTCACATGGCCTTAGAACCGTGTTTTACTTAAGATCTGCTCAAAAATAGGGGCAATATCATATTGGGGTGGTGGGTGTAGCGATGGGTGCAATTTTGAGTATTTTCTCGAAATCTGAAGCCTAAATGTTGTTGAAATGATGTGCTATAGGGTGTCAACTACATGCATGCTAACATCTTCCCCGATCTAGACTGAATTTTGTTAGTATTTGGTTGAAATTTAAAGACCCCATTTTTAAAAAAGAAGGTCTGTCTCATTGAGAAAGATGATGAGCTCGCGGCAGCGGACTCGCTTTCGCTGCAGCAGACCCATCACGATGAGCCAAGGTCTCGTGGCTATGACACACGTGGGGTGGGGTGTTTTCATCCCTGGTGGCCCGTGCCTGGTTGTCATGATCTCACTGCAGCGAGCCTGCCATCACTGCAACGAAGGAGTTTTAGGCAGAAACCTCATTACACGATTTTTCTCCAATCTTGCTCGATTTTATCTGTCTTAATGTTATTCTACTCGTTGTTAGTAGGGGACTAACATTGTTTCTTCTTACAGGTACTTGTTCTCTCTACACTATGGCCCAAGATCAAAATGCTCCTCTCGTGGCCCCAGCCCAAGTTGTCCCTCTCCCCTGCAATCGGTTTGTCACTCCACAATGTAAGACACGCTTCTTAGAGCAGGAAAAGAAGCGAATTTTGGCAGAGAGAGGATTTATCATGGACCGGGCGGACGAGCTTGCCCCCAATTTTTACCACCTCCTTCACGAGATCAAATGGACCAAGCTAGTGGATTATCTGGCAAATATAACGATAATCGGGTTGGACGACTACGACCACCGAGGATGCGTTGAAGCGAGGGCTCGACGACCACCCCGAGGACGATAGTCGAGTGGCAACGCGAGGGCAATGGCCGGCGGCGGGATACTTTGGTGGTAGAGAAGAAGAGGAGGGAGATTACTTAGGTCAACAGCCAGACTGGGATCAAGTCCCGCCATTTTACTGCCGAGGCTTGGAGATGGCTGAACATTGTAGCTCGTAGGATCCATCCTTTGAGCAACACTTATGATGTCACCTACCCCCGAGTACTTATGGTGGCCTGTGTGCTAGATGGGGTGCCGGTGAATGTGGGTAGTCGGGTGATCCTAGAGCTTAGTGCTTTATGGACAAGCCGGGGGTGAGCTTGATGTTCCCTTCCCTCATTACTATGCTATATAAGCGTGCCAACGTTCCTAGGGAGCATAATGATTTGTGGGTCCATTCTAATATTGACTTTCACCCATTGAGGGTAAAGGGCTCCCAAAGCCGAGGCAAGAAGAGGAAGGTTGACAAGAGTGACGAGGATAGTGATAGTTTCGATGAGGGAGGGAACAAGGTTGATACTTCACAGCCCCAGGGCCCTTTTAAGTGGATTGAGTCCCAGCTAGCGGCTATGAAGACTGCGATGGCTGGTTGGTCACGAAGTTCCTTTGAGGTGGGGTCATTGAGTGGTGCTGCTGGTACAGGTGGGACTCAAACCAAGCTGCAGGACTCAGTGAACACTCTTCAGAGTGTATATGGCTATTTGGCTAAAGCTCACAGGGATCTCCGTCAGGATCTGGATAAGGAGAAAGCAAAGACCGGGTCTCGGGACAAGCTATTTATTCGTATATTGAAGGGCATCAAGGGTATTCTGAAGGCAATCAAACTGCGAGCGAAGCTTCCCAAAGCGGTCAAGGCCGATGCCCGGCCAGCTTCTCTTCGCTAGCGTGTCTGGTCTTGACACCGATAGCTCCAGTAGCTCGAGTGTCAGTGGTGACGAGGCAACCAGTGGCCCCAGAAACTGATGATCCCCACTCTTTTAAGCATGGTTTTTCACAGCCCGTGTAGGGCTTTTAATTTCAGACAATGGTTTCTGTTTGTTTTTGGTATGTTTGGACAATTTTCGTTTGTTGTGCTCGAACTTTGTTGGATATTTGTGTTGGTTCGGTTATTGTAAGACAGTAGCCCTCGTTGGGCATGGGTTTTCATGCATGGTTGTGTTTAGAATTGCTCGTGTTAGCTCGTTTTGTTGAATTTTGTACAGGTTTGAAAAAAATTAGTTCTGCAGATATAGGTCACTGGTTCAGGGTTCGTTGCAGTGGACGACTTCTACTGCAACGGACTCGTTACGAAGATCGACGCATCGTGACGATGACCTAAAGAGAGGCGAGGGTCCGCTGTAGCGAGCTTTGTTTCATCACGACGAACCCGCTGCAGCGAGCCTATTTTCGCTGCAACGAAGGGAATGATTATCCCCCAACCAATACAACATAACACCCAAACTCATTTGCTCATTAGTCCAATTACATAAACCATAATATTGTTGACAAAATGCTACAGATAGACGCCTGCTGGCTTAGCCAGATACCAATTTGACTTATCGAGATACCAATTGGAATCATCTAGATACCAATTGGACTAAGGTTAAGAATTTTTTAAGAGACTGAGATCGCACGATATAAAGAAAAGAAGCGAGGAATTCCTAGATGTCCAATAGCCTCCGGTGGATGGGTACGGACGTCATCGTACTACTCCACGAGACTCTAGTAGACATTGCTCTTGTACTCGTAAGACCTGTAACCCAAGCTCTGATACCAACTGTCACAATCCCAATTCATGGGTCGTGCGGGCACCTACCTTATCCCACTTGGCAGGCGAACCCTTACCCAACACTTCCTTCATATAATCGTTTTACCAATTCATGCCAACAATATTGAATTAAATAAGTAAATAAAATGCTTTTCTAGTAAAATTCACACCTTACAATTTTAACAGTACAATTCTCCGAACCTAGTCTAGACGTGTACAAGAGCTTCTATGGCATACAAGGATGGTCAAGTAAAAATAAAATAATGACACGGCTTCTGTCTGGAAGAAGATACACAAAAGCTGTCGGAGGATATCTACCGCTGCAACACACTGAAACCTCCTGAAACACATCTACACCCCAAAAGGAATGTATCAAGAGTAGTATCGGTACACCACACGTACTGGTAAGCATCATAGGTCGACTAAGATTAGTTTATTCAATATACATAAAATCAATTAAAATAAATATATAAGTTTGTTAACGATTATACTTATTAACTATTCCCACTAAGTAACAATGTATCCCGAAATTGTTCGGAACCCTTCTCTTCCTATCACTTATATAGTCGCATATAAAGGAATGACACAACCCAACAGCTTCATCTATTTCGCAGACTCACAGACATTCATATCTCGAAATAAGAAATCGGGACAACTCTTCATACCGCTTCGTCCTATCGGAACTGATTAACATCCCCCTTTTATTTCCCACAATATAGTGAACTTACTAATTAACGGGCATACACAGTGATACAATGATTCTAGACAACCCTCAACTGCTATCTACTTATAGATTATTCCTTATAACAAATATCAACAGCCCATGAACAACGGAACACCCAAATTACGTATTCCATTCTTAGCCTTCCCTGACGCAAATATTAAATGCATGAAAAGCCACAATTACATTACTATGAAAGGATCCAACATTTGAAATCTCAAAAGTGAGTCATACTTTAATACGATGCCATAAGACTCGCAAACACTATCAAACAGAATATATATATATATATATACACACACACACACATACAAGAAGGAAATAATTACGGAAATACAATGAAATAAATGTAGTCTCTCACCAACCATGCACACACTTGCTAAATGGTAATGTTTTCCCCAAATAGTCATGACCTGCAGGGGACCCATGGTGTCCATGTACCACTCGTTCCGGAAAGAACCTCTAACCACGAGTTCACCACAAGGCTACATCATCACCCCCTGTCAAATGTGCCTTACGTAGATGTATATGTTCCAGCTTCAATTATTATCAGTATTATCCATCACAATATATTATCAGTAATTTCCATTAATAGATATTATCCATAATGTCTTAGTCGAACATAATCAAATCATAAACACGAAGTGATGCCAGAATCAGTGACGTACCAATCGAATCACCACAATTCATGCTAGAACTCGATATTAATCATGCATACCCACAACAGAAATTACTATAGTAAAGTACGCGCTACCTAACATATCGTAATCCAACCTATACTAAGACCAATTTACAACCGCATCAAGCCCAACCCTTCTAGACCTTCCATGATTACACATGCAACACTAATATCCCTCTTAGAACAATTAGCTAAGTTTCTCACTACTACAAGCCCTTTTTAATGCTAACAATGTCAACCTATCGTATGTCCAACCGAACTTCTTGTCCGAAGACCTAATCATGCTTTCTCCCGTCAATTCTACGTCATATATACGTTTCACTAATCAAAGTCTAACTCAAGTAAACCATAACCTATCTCGATGCCGAGCAGCTATCACGAGCGTCGTGGAGTCTCCTCCTATCGCATTCCCGAACCGAAGCCTTAACAGCGAATTCTAGGAATTTCACGAACCCGAGAACAAGAGTCAAAATCAAGCATGCATAACTAGTCTAGACTCCATCGTGATTAATGCTTCTATGTCGTCTACGGACAATTCTTCTTTTATTAATTCCGAGGGGGAACTTACTACAGGAGGGATTATCTTTATGAATTTTCTTAGTAATAACGAAGGTTGAGGGCTTACCTTGATGAAGTCTCCGAAGGTTCTATCCAAGTAGCTCCAAGGGCGGTTTAGAATAGGGTTTGAGAAGACAAGTAGGACAAACCCCGAAATTGGGCTATTTAAACTATTTTTTTTATTTTGGCTAGCTTCATTGCAGCGAAGGGTTTCTCGCTGCAACGAACCCGCTGTAGCGGTCACGGGTCCGCTGCAGCGAACCTTTTATGCCCGAGCCCGCAAAATTTTAATCTACCCAGTTTTGATCACGATTCTGATTTCACGCAATAATTCTAAGCAGACCTAGCCTTTTAACATACTAGGACTTGGTTTTGAACGTGACCCGCAGAAAGTTTCCATAACGACCAAACGGGTCCTTACACTAGATAAAAAAAATCAAAACCTACCAATTTTGAATTATGAGGGAGACTAACTTTTCCATTTTAAAATGGACAAAAGTAACCAAACTTGTCCAATACAGAAACGGAAATCAAACTTCGTCTAAAAGGTGGTACAACAAAAGTCCCCTTCAAATCCAAATAATAGTCGGTTCTTAAAAATAATCGAAGGGAAGTAATGAGGCTAGTCTCCCCCACATCCCCCCCCCCCCACCCCCACCCCTTGAATGAAGAAGTAGTGGGGGGCCCTTCCCGCGTATGCGCCTTTATTTAGATTCTTTCGATTTTGAAATTACCAATGGAGAATCTTTCACAAAAAAATCTCAAGTTCCGATTGCTTCGACTTTCAACGACTTATTGTCACCAACTTAAATGTATCTTTCACCATCATTAGGATTTCGGCAATTCAGGAAACATTACATAGACACACTGATGTAAATTGTTTCATCGAAATCTATCCACCACGTGCGTCTTGATACCGAAATTAAATTAACCTCAGAACAAACAAAATTAAGAAGAATAGCCTTCTTCTTATGACCTGCAGCTCCACTAAACAAACAACTATTCTTAGTTGCTTCCTTATGTTGTTTCCTTTGTGTTGCTATAATCGCAATAATTCCCTTATTCTTTATGTACCTCATTTAAATTTGACTTGTCAAGGCTGTATGAATTCCTGCCCTTTCATTCTTGACAAATTCCTTTTCAATTTCGGTCATGAATTCCTTGCAGTTATTGAATTCCTTGCTAATTAGGCTATTATCCAAAATCGGTCTTATTATTAATTGCAAAACTAGCCTTCACACTTGACCTCTTATAGTATTCCTTTGCCTTGATATCATTTTGCAAGAGTTCAATATTGTAAGTGCTAGGTTGGGATGTATCATACATTAACATTTTCCTCCATGTTCAAGAATTCCTCAACTTTGTTTTTACTTCTCATCCAGATAGAGTACCGAACTTCCTCCTGAAGTTTATGTGCGTCAATGAATGGGTGTTCCACAGGCGTCCTTCCCACGAGCATTCTTCTAATTACTACATATGCTGGACATTAATTTGAAATCATGATTTCAGTAGAAGTTGATTTAAAGTTGAAATTGTGTTTGGACATGCAATTTGAATTTCACAAGTTGTACTTTTTTCATAAACATGAAAACCTCACAAATTGTGAAAGTTATCGAAATTTGTGCAAATTACCGTTAAAAAGTTTTGTTGCAAATGATGGTGCTGGTAGAGTAACTTTTACCCGTGGATTGGGACAGCCACAGTGGGCCGGATTGAGCAGGTGTGACTTATTGGAGAAGGAGCTGGTTTCTAGTTAAAGTAGGCTTGAACAATTATTTTTGCAATAAATAAGTCTTTATTTTTGGCAAAACTTAAATTACAGGTCAATTTTTAAATTTTAAAATATTAAATCACGGATTCGGAAATGAAATTCTACCTTTTATGTGAATTTGAGTTTTAAGATCAAAAACTTTATATTTCAAATTTAAATTAGGTGTCCAAACGCCTACTTTGGACAACATTTGACAGAAGTTGGGGGAAAAAAAAAATCTTTGACGTTGAAAGTTGGAAGAAGGTAATGAAAGTCATCGTTTGACCGGGCTAGTATTGTTTCATATTTTCAACGGAAAAGGGCCAAAAATGCCCCTAATCTATTGTATTTGGCTCAAAAATACCGTCCTTCCACCTATTGGTCCAAAAATGCCCCTTCGTCTACCTATTTGGACCAAAAATGCCCTCAATGTTATCTTTTGGCTTAAAAATGGCCCTAAACTAACGGTTGACTAGATCGGGCTTTATAAAAAGCCACGTGGTAGTTCATATGTATTTATTTGTACACTGTTAAATCTCCATGTCCCATCATAATTTTCCAACATGGCGCATACGTAATATATATTTTTTCCAAATTATTTCTGGCCACCATTTTAATTATTTTAACCTGCCCACCCAATTAAACCCAACCCACCAACTAAATTAAACCCAACTTCCTTGGTTTCTTTCTGCATTATGGAGCTCACTGCAACATTAATTACAGTAGAGTCACACCGAAACTAAAGTTCAAATATTGAAGCCAATATCATAAATGAGGTTCCAGATCTTCAATCAACTCATATCACAATTCTAAGCAACATTTCACACGTGAACCACTAGCAAGAGCGGCAAATCAAAGCAATTTCGACTGTTAATATAAATTCACAATAAGAGATCGGTATCTAGCACGACTGAACAAATCGTTGAGAAAAATGTTGAATTCACGCCAACTAGGTACCTGCGCCCGAGGGTGTGGCCAATATGAAGTGAGTTGAAAACTATGAGGTCTCTAATTAAATCACACTAGGTGATTTCTTCCCATCTGTCCAAGTCTTGGTGGACAGAGTTACCCGATATCTGTGTTGGTGGGAGGTAGCAACTCCTTCGTGATATTAGTAGAGGTGCAAGCAAGTTGGCCCGAACACCACCGTTATAAAAAATAAAAAAAAATAGGTACCTGCGCTTCCACAACCTCTGTTTCAATTTGCCAGCTAGATTACCATCATCCATTTCCTTGCGGATTACATCCTCGGTTGATGGAACACAACGAAGAAGTTGTAGGAGCATTTTTCTGATACAATATTCCTTTGACATAGTGACCACGCTAGAATGTCAAAATGTGATTTAATTTCTGGATCATCATAAACTCTTCTAGTAATTTAATTCACATTTAATTAATATTTGGACCAATCAAACATTTTCACGTGACTTTTTATAAAGCTTCATCTAGTCAACCGCCAATTTTAGGGGCATTTTTAAACCAAAAGATAATGTTGAGGGCATTTTTGATCCAAATAGGTAGACGGAGGGGCATTTTTGGACCAATAGATGGATGAAGGGTATTTTTGAGTCAAATCCAATAGGTTAGGGGTATTTTTGGCCCTTTTCCGTATTTTCAAAATGAAACCTTCATTTGCCGAGTTAGGATGATCACTCAATTTAGAGTAATTGGCCATCATAGTCACTTAGCTTTGATTTGTCTTTCAAAAATCACTCAACTTTGAGTTAGAAGATTAAATAGTCACTCGACTTTAGTTTGTCTTCTAAAAGTCACTTAACTTTGAATTAGAAGCTTGTATGATCACTTAATTTTGGGTAATTGACCGCCATAGTTACTCAGTTATTTAGTTCAATAGAATAATTTTATATTCTTAAAATAAATTCATTATTTATACCTTACAATATTATTTGAGACATCTCGTATAAATTTTCATTTATACGTTCATTGTTTTTATGTATTACTGATGTATACTATTCTAGGATTTAGTATTATATGCTCTAATTAATTAATTTACTTAACTAGTATAGTTTTTTGAATATCCTGTTTAAGTTGCTTTTTCAATCTAAATTTTTTATATGTTAATGATGAATAATATTCTAACACTTAGTATTATATGCGCTAATTATGATCAATTGGATCCTAAATTACATATTAATTTTAATTTTTTAAATATTTTTTTCTAAAAAATTTATAGCTGCCACGTCAATAAATAGGTATCTAAAATTATATTTAGGGCTAAAATGACAATTGAAGCTAACTAGACAAAGCTGAGTGACTTTTGGAAGATAAAACAAAGTTGAGTGACTATCCAAGCTTCTAACTCAAAATGAAGTGACTTTTGAAAGACAAACCAAAGTTGAGTGACCATCCAAGCTTCTAATTCAAAGTTGAGTGACTTTTGAAAGACAAACAAAAGTTGAGTGACTATACTGGCTAATTAACCAAAGTTGAATAACCATCCAAGTTTCTAACTCGGGGGAGTGTGGTCACAAGGCCCAAACAAGTTATTTAATTGGGTTCTAGACCCCAAGTTTTAATTATTAGGTATTAGGACCCCTTTTATGATTAGTGCTAATTAAGTGGATACAAGCTATAGGGGCGTCAAAATAAGCCCCCAAGTTTTAAAAAATAAACTTTTGTCCAAGGATCTAAAAAATAAAAATAATAAAATAAAATAAATTATAAATAAAAAATACACCTATTCGTCTCTTCCATTCTCCCGTTTTTTTCTTCAAATGAAGCTCCCAAATCAGCTCTTCTCCTCTCTTTCGATCTTAACCCTAGTATAGCAGAGCTGGCCTTCTCCTTTTCTCCTCCTGTCCCTTCTTTCTCAGCTGCCATTGTTAAAGCCATTGAAGCTTTTGAAAATAAATTCTGATTTGGGCGGTTATTTCTGGGTTTTAAGGCTTGGGAATTACTCATTTTGGTTATAGTTTGGTCTGATAAGCTTTAATTCGTGATCTGGTAAGCTTTAATTCGTGTTCTTCAAAATTTATAATTTCTGGTAATTTGCATGTAGTATAGACCAATTTAAATTTATTATGGAGGGTAAAAAGATAGCAGTTGTGTCATGACCCAATTTTACTAAGTCGCGCGGGCACCTACCTTTCCCACCTCAGTAAGCGAACCCTTATTCCAACAATCATAAAAATATGAAATTAATAATTAAATAAGCGGAAGAGATAGAATAACGTAAGTCTTTTGATAATGATATAAGAAAATGCGGAAGTAAGAAAATACATCTCAGTATCTGGTCTGGCCATACAAGAGCATATAACTAAATACTACAAGTCTGAATAATAGAAAAATCATCAAAAGCCTCAAAACATATGTCTTATAACGGAAATAAAGACATAGTAGATAGAGGAGTCTTCGGGCAGCGAACGTCCTCATGCTCACCCTGAAAGACTCGAATCAGCAAATCCTCGAACAGTTAGCCACGAGGAGTAGAAGTCGATCCCACCTGATACTCTGCATTCATAAAAGAATGCAGCAAGTGCAGGTCAGTACAAACAACAAGTATTGGTAGGTATCACAGGCCGACTAAGACTAGCTAACGTATATAAAGACAACAAAGCAAGATAAACATATAAACCAACAATTACAAGTCAACAATAAGCCATACTCACGGTACAAGTCATCACATATGTTGTGGCATCTAAACCCAACTGTGCCAAGTCTCAGTATAGCAATTTGAATCAGTACATCACAATAGTATCACAACAATCAACAGAACCCAAGATACAATGCAATGCAATAATATGTGTAGGATGAATGCAATGCATATGCAGCTTTGTACAACATGTCCCGGACGGAATGACTCCACGTCTCGGCGATCATGACCCATGGGGGACCCGCGAAGTCCATGTACCACTCGCTCCAGAATATGACCTTAGATCACGAGTATACTCTCACGATCCCGATAAAGACCTCAGCCATCGGACACTCCATCGTTCCAGGCAAAAAACCTCGAGCAATGAACACTTATCTCTCTTTTACGCACTCCGGCAGAAATCTTAGAGGCTACACTCTCTCACATATCATCATCAGTACCAGAACCATGCATATGTTAGTGTATCATGGAAATGCATATGAATATGATGAAATGTGACATCAACAACCAATTTTATGCGAAACAGTACCACGCATGGCACCCAAGTAGTATCAATAATAAGGCTACACAGTAAGCCACAATGGAATCACAATTCTCCACAGTACCTCTCAGGCACACAAGTAATATCAATGATAAGGCTGCACAATAAGCCACAATGGATCACCACTCTCAGCAGTACCTCCCAGGGCACACAAGTAATATCAATGATAAGGCTACACAATAAGCCACAGTGGATCACAACTCTCAGCAATACCTCTCAGGGTACACAAATAATATCAATGATAAGGCTACACAATAAGCCACAATGGATCACAACTCTCAGCAACACCTCTCAAGGTACGCAAGTAATATCAATGATAAGGCTACACAATAAGCCATAATGTAATCACTATTCTCATCTCAATATCAATCCAGTAAAGTATCGAGATATCGTAGCCATTATGTATCACTATTCATAATTACCACGGTATCAATATGTCAACAATGCCAACAAGTAATTGATCAAATAAGTCAACAACACAACGGGGTGGCTAGCCCCCAAAGCATACAACAAGGCCCAACCTAAAGCAATATCCAGCCCAACTTCATACCCGAAGGCTTACATGCATTCTGCGATAATATCATCTAAACATAGGCTTCGCTAATCGAAGTCTCACCATAAGGTAAACCGTAACCTACTTGGAAGGCCGAACAGCAAAGTCTCCAACAATCACTCCTTAGTCTTCCCTTTCCTTTAAGCCTAGAGATAATGAAAGTCTAACATATCCGAATCATGAAATTAGAATCAAGATGAACATCATTCAAACCCTACTTCTATTCAAAACCCAAATCCCCAACCTATGGAATAGGGTTTATGAAGTAGAAAGGTAAAATTAGGAATCGAAAGGTCTCAACATGAAATTAAAGTTCTAGGTGATCAATTCCCATCAATATCAAGCTAGAAGAACCAACAATTTACTCAAATTTGGATTCTATGCAAAACCCTCAAATTTGGGTATAAACCCTAACTCCAAATCTATAATTTAGCCACTAATTAGGAAGGAATCATGCAATAATAGGTTCTAATCATCAATTTCATGCTTAATGAAGCTAACCCAATCAATAAATCAAGATTTAGAAGCCTAGAAAGAAGAACTCATTGAACCCTCTTTTAAATCATCAAACTCTTAATGAACTATCATGATAAAGGAATCCTAAGGTGATTATGGAAAGTGAAATAGCAAAGAAGATAGAAGAACTTACCACCAAGAGTTTCCCCCAAGAATCACCTTGAAAAGCTCTCAAAAACTCTGAAGTCGAAACAATAAAGAATGAGGGACTTATGGCTTTTAATACTCAGTTAATGAAATTAACTGCCCGATACCGCTTCTGCGACAACGGGACCGCTGCGGTGGTCCCGCCTCGATGATCTCTCAGACCGCTGCGGCGGTCAGTCCACAATACACTAGGACGTTGTGGCGGCAAATCCACCGCTATACGGTGCGGCCGCTCGATGTCAGACCGGCCGCTATACGGCACCGTAACCGAATTCCCAGTAATCACAATCCCAATCCCAAAATCCCAACTATCACCCGAGGCTTTTGGCTCACATGTCATATATGCAGGCACATATAAAAACACGCTACGGTCGACCTGTGCCCTCAGAATTCCCATCGGAAGCGTCATTGCCAAGTCAACCCCCAATACCTCAAAACTAACTTTCCAACCCAAGTCCCAAAATGCACCCAAGTACATTGGGAACCGAACTGAATATACACACAAGTTCTAAAAGACCATCCGGAACTCTCGGAATTGAAGAATTCCCGAAAAAGGTCCATTTACCTAAAAGTCAACTTTGAGTCAACTCTTTTTCACTTTAAGCCCAAATTTTCACAAAATGGCCCGAATCATATCCAAAGACCTAGGGAAGCGTATCAATGGTTCTCTCGAGTCAAATGTGAGCTAACAAAGCTCGAGAAATGGTCAAAAATGCCAAAAAAAAAAAAAAACAATAACGACCAAACGGGTCATTACAAGCTGGTGATTTCGTTGGTAACTGGGTTTGTTTTAAAATCTCCTGGAAATGGAATTCTCCAAAAAACATCCAACCTGTTGAATTGGATAATCATTACACCTATGACGATTTGTTGAGAAGCGTGA
>NC_081351.1:7639901-7662398 GCF_029784015.1 Lycium ferocissimum
CTTTCCTAAGGATATTTGTTAAAGCACGACAACGAATCAACTAAGTTTATCCATCTCTTCTCAATTGTTTTAGATTTGTCATGTGCCAATAAAATGCAGTGAACAAACCACAGCAACGACTCCTTAATCTTATCTGATTTGGTCAATGATTTTTCTTCCAAGCTTTTCATGAGTAAATCCTGGGTAACACCTGAAGTTTTAAGTGTTTTATTGAACTTGTCTCCTTTTGTATGGACCTCCTTTTCACTAGGGATGGCACCACAATTCAACCCAGTGACCAATGCAAACTCCCTTAGCCCAAAACAACATGGCATATCCTCAATCAAAAATCACATCACATGCCTTTTCTTTCGGTTAACAATTTGCTGTAGAAGAAGTGAAAGAACAAACTTTCCACTAAATTTATCCCAATGTAAGGGCAGGTCCAAGAACTGGCCGAAACAAGTTTTACGAAACATATTTACAAGTTTATGCTTGTTGACACCTAATTTTCACCTCATAAAACGCGTATTTTAATTTTCAAATTTCCCGAGTCCAAGACGGAGTAAAGATGCCCTTAAAAAATTAAAAATTTAAAAATCCCGAGAAAATTGCAAAAATTGACGTTTAATTATTATTTTCATAAAAATTAACAATTACAAGAAATTACGAGCTATTTACTTCCAAAAACGTGATTTGAAAAGAAGATACAAATCCCTCTCCGTCTAAATCGAGAAAATTGTTAATTAAAAATGACGTATGAATTACGGCTCATTTTGACCGCATTTTTTCACATTTTTAAATATTGCTCGAAAGTATGTCAATATTGGGCTCGTTTTGAAGCTCGTATTTTAAAACGACGTATTATAATTTTTATTTCGTCAAAAATATTATTTTACGAGGGGCGTATTAGACTAATTAACCTAAAACTATATAAAAACTATGCTACATTTTTATAAAAAATAAGAAGGGGATTTTATCCATTTGTACCTTTGTTGGTACTATTTGGATAAGGTCATTTTGGGGGAGAAAGTACGGCCAAGTAGCCTATTTTTATCCATATAATTCTAAATCTTTTAGTTGAATGATTTTGAAAATTTGAATAAGGATTTTGGGAGGAAAAGTACGGCCAAGTGGCCTATTTTTGTCCATAGAATTCTAGATGCTTAGTTGGATGATTTTGAAAATTTGAATAAGGATTTTGGGGGGGGGGGGAAGGTACGGCCAAGTGGCCTATTTTTGTCCATAAAATTCTAATTGCTTAGTTGGATGATTTTTGAAAATTCGAATAAGGATTTTGGGGGGAAAAGCTATGGCCACATGGCCTATTTTTGTCCATGAAATTCTAAATTGGCTTGCCTACAAATAGAAGAGATGGACATTAAGAAAAGGGGACTTTTTTTTTTTGGAGGGGGGACACATTTTTGAGAGAAAAAGAAAGGGGGAATCTTCTTTTTCTATTTTTGGGAAAAAGAGAGAAAAAAGAGGGGGAAAAACGGAAAGAAAAAAAAAAGTTCAAATTTGGCATCCTAAAAGCTAAAGTTTGATTTATATATTACTTAGTAACAAAAGATAGAAATATAAGATATACACATAGAAAAAGAGAAAAAAAAATAAAAGAAAAAGGGGTTTAAAGATTTGTGAAGTGTTTGGTGTTTGAAGAAGATTGAACCAATCCTCATTTTGATCTTTAGGTTGCCCCATCAAAAGGTAACCTCTCATGATATCCTTTATTTCATTTCTAGTTATGATTATATATTTATTATAATAGTTGTGTTAGTTAAAAATAATGCTTTGCTAGCTTAGTCTTGCTTGATGATTAAGTGGATATTATGTGAATTTGATACCATTTGAAAAAATAAAAATAAATTAGAAGTTTGATTTAGACAATGTTAAGTGATTTTAGGTTAGTTAAATTGATAAAAATAAGAAAAAATTACATCCTTTATTTCATTTTAAGTTATGATTATATATTGTTTATGATGCTTGTTTAGTTGAAAAGGATTAGGTGCTAGCCTAACTTTGTTTACATGACTAAGTGAGTATCCTATGGATTTATTACTATTTGAAAAATGAAAATAAATTAGAAATTTGATTTAGATAATGTTAAGTGATTTTAGGTTAATTAAATCGATAAACAATAAGAAAAAGAGATTCCACCCCTTATTTCATTTTAAGTTATGATTATATGTTATTTATGATGCTTGTGTAGTTGAAAAGGACTATGTGCTAGCCTAACTTTGTTTACATGATTAAGTGAGTATCCTATGGATTTATTACTATTTTTGACAATGTTAAGTGATTTTAGGTTAATTAAAATTAATAAAAATAAGAAAATAGTAGCTTAAGTTAGAATTTTGACATTGTGTTGATAGGTTTAGTGTGATTTATTCATTCTTGTTAGCTTTTGATATATATATATAAAAAAATATAAAAAATAAAAAAAAACCTTAGTTCTTGTGAGTTTGTTACTAATTCATAGCAACTATTGGGTCTTTTGCATAAATTGTCCTTTGATTTATTAGTATGATAATTATGGGCTTGGTTTAAAAGTATTTAATTCATTTTTTTGGCTTTGTAAATTAAATAATTGACCTCGGCCTATTACTAATGTTTTGTACACCTATCTTTTGTGACCTCCCCAATTTGTTGGTGGATCTTTCGAGGCCCAATAACATTTCTAGATCGAGTCTACCCCTATCATGGAAGGACTAAAGCATTGGAGCATAATTTGGAGCGAAAATATTTATTTATGCATTTTTCTATTCGGCTTGATCTGCCTAATTCCCTACTCTTTATATTATTTACTTGATTATATATATGTATGCTTGTATATACATTGGAACCTTGAATGAGATTATCAAGCCTAAGAGTTGCTAAAATTAATTTTCAAAATTTAAAAACAAAAACAAAACAAAAAACTGTTTAGGCAAATTTAGGATTGCGGATGATTTTGAGGATTTTGGATAACTTTGATATGATTTTGAACTTATAGGCAAACTTTAGGACTACTATGATTTATTTGAAACTTGAATTGGAAAAGATGTTTTGTAAACTTGGATTATCATTTTGGGTGAACTGTTTTGACTATTAAAAAGGCTAATGAGTTAACTTTGAGACTTTTTGTAAAGATTAAAATCAAGAATTGGATAAATGTTCTAAAAATATGGCTAACCTATGGAGTATATTAGTATGCCTATAAAAACTATTTTCAAAAACTATTTTCTATACTTAAAAATATTTTTACTAAAAAATATTTTTCTAAACTCGGTTGGGCTTACGTAGTGTTCTACTTAGGTTAACGCCTTCGGGTTTTAACCTAGTTGTTCTAATCCGAAACCCAACGCCTAATTTTGGACAAAACTCTACCACTTTCGTTTCTTGAAACGTGATATATTTCGCATGAATGACTAACTTTTTGTTGCGGAAATATAAACCGAAATAGTTTTTTCACTATAAACAATTCATATCTACAAAGGCATACTATTAGAACCCGTAGGTCAACCGTATTTTACTAATCCTTAATACGGTACCTAACACCTTCCCCGGGGGATCACCAGAACCCTTACCTATACTTTGGTTAAATTAGGATTCTTTTAAAAATTTAACCGTTTTAAATGAACCATTTTCGAATCGGTTTTTATAATTTCCTAAAAATTAGGTGGCGACTCTAAACAATATCCATTTAGAGCACCATCCACATAGAAGTATATTTTTTCCTTTTTCCCGGTACGATTGACAACCGTACTTCCCCGGGACACTTTCCTTTTTAAATGAGGCAAGTGCAAATCCGAATCGGAAAAAATAGAACCGCTACAAGGCTTTCGTAATTGAACTTTAAAGTCGAACCACAACTTCATAGAAGACCTTACCATGACACCGGCTGGGAAATCAACTCCTTCCAATATCCATGAGGTCAATCCGAGCCTTTCCAGCTCTTCTACAGCGATGGACTTGACATTTTCATGAACAGATAGGCGATCACTATTTTCCTCCACATCTTCCGGAACCTCGCATTCGCCAAATTCCTCTTCTTCAGCACCACAATTGACTACTTCTTCATCACTATTGTCCTTCTCATCTTCCGGAACCTCGCATTCGCCAAATCCTCTTGTCAACACCAAAATTGGCTACTTCTTCTTCTTCAAATTCAAATTAATCAATCTCTTCGAGAATCTTATCAAGAGACGTCTCTTCTGCCTCTTCTTCATTTCGTCTATTAATCACCTCATCTAGTTCTTCGTTTCGTCTAATAATCACATCATCTGGTTCTTCATTTCGTCTATTAATCACCTCATATGGTTTTTCATTTCATCTATTGATGAACTCATCTGGTTCTTCATTTCGTCTATTATTTAACTCTTCTTGTTTCTTTGATCTATTATTTAACTTCTTTAGTTGTTTCTTTCCTCTATTATTTAACTTCTTTGATTGTTTCTTATTTAACTTCTTTGATTGTTTCTTCTTTGGGGCTTCATCTTTACCTACGTCGGAATCTAGGTCAATGACCTATGTTCTTAACCTTTTTCTAGATGAAGAAGGCCTGTAGTCAACTCTCCAAAGTGATCCGGAACGCCCTCTAATCATCACCATGACTATAAACTCTACAAATAAGACATGCAAAACATAATGGAACTTAACAAAAAAACAGAATAAAAAGAAATTAAGGCTTCGACCATGAATGTAAAATAGGAATCAATAAACAATCAGAATCAACAAATTAGGGCTTCGCCAAGACTGTAAACTCAGAACATCACATTAAAAATACCATTTTGAACTTGAAAGAAATCAGAATAGAAAAAAAAATTAGGGCTTCTGTAACTTGCAACTGTTCTTCAGCTGAAATAATGAAATTTTGGCTCTTGAAATAGATTTTTTCGATCCCAAAACTTCAAAGTTTTTTGGAGATGGAGTTGTGGGAAAATGTGAAGCTTATGATTAGTGGTGTTGGAGGGAAAAAGAAATAAGAAGTATGAGGAAAAGAAAAAAGGGACCATGAAACTTTTTAAAATAAAAAAAGGCCCCGCAAGTTTGCTAATCAAGTGATAGTAATTTCTGGACCAAAATAAAAGGAAAAGAAAATGAAGGACCTGCCACGTAGAAAAATACTTTAGGGTCCTGCCACCCCATTTTTCCTTCGAACTCTTCATTCGCCTGCTGCTAGGCCCTACTGCGTCAGCAAATTGTGCGAATATATCATGCTAGACAACATAGTAACATAATCTTTTCTTCGTGGGGTCACAACAAGAAAATGCATTTGATCTAAAGCTAGCTGATGTCCATTTATTAGCATGTTCCATCTCTTGGATCTCTTTTTTTCTTTTTGGGTCATTCGCACAATTCCCCCTATTTCGGGGGTGGTCTTTAAGTTTTGTCCTTCAAAATTTGTGATCTTTTCTTTTAGCATTTTTGGCAAAGCATAACTTAAATTTCGCTCCGCATAGTTTGCATTTAGCTTCAATGTATCATATCATCCCACAAATTATGTCGGAAAAGATAAAACTTTTAACACTTAACATAATCTAAAAAATACTACACCAACTTATGCCGCATAACTTAATTCCTACAAAATTTGTGTCAAGTGAGGCAAAAATTCTATTGTAGAAGATAAAATGTCACAGAACTTATGGCGAGCGAAGCAAGTCTTGATTTTTATTAAATAAGCAGCAGGAACAAAAATTAAAAACCACGTATATAAGGGGCAAAAACTAAAGACCAGCGTATTTGAAGGATAATCCGTGCAAAAACTCCCTCTTATTTTTAAGAATCCGACGTAAGCAACGCAATAGTTGAATCCGACGTAAGCAACGCAATAGTTAATCGCATTCACGCACATGGGTCCACCACTAAAAGAGTAAACATTCCCCACAAGAAGCTCTCCATTTCAAACATTTGCGGGAGTAACATTCGATGCCTCTGATTAAGAATAAAGAGATTTCAACCATCTCACACTCCCCTCGATCAGGGGGAATGTAACCCTTCAGCTATGGATTTATCTAAACTATAACTTTCAACATAAAGTATAAAGATATATGTAAAAAGCTACTAAAACCTAAACAAATATTATACTTGAACCCATAATTTTAACATTATAGCAAGTTCAATGCTAAAAAAATATGAAAATTGAATCCATTCAATTTAAATCTTGAATCCACCTCTGTTCTCAATAGTTTAATCTTTTGTTGATATATGATCTAAATCTTAAACCATCGAGAACTCAATAGTTTAATCTTTTGTTGATATATGATCTAAATCTTGAACCATCGAGAAGGACAACAAGAAGGACAACAACAACATACTCATTGTAATTCCATAAATGGGTCTGGAGAGGGTAGTGGGTACGCAAACAGTACGCCTTCTTTGCGTAGGTAGAGAGGTTGTTTCCCTTGGCTGACGAAAATCATAAACACAACAGTTATAAAAGCATAAGCGATAACAACAACAAGATAGTAATAAAATTGAAGCAGAAGAGACTAACACATAGTAATGGAAAAATTAAGGATAAGAAATACAAAAACAATACAATAATTTTTTTTAAAAGCAATAATACTACTAATTCTACTGGCAAGGAAAAGCAAAAACCGCAACTACCTACTACTAGTTTTCTACCCTAATCCTCGACCTCCAGATAGGAGGGTCAATGAAGACTTTGTAATGTCCTGCCTGGTCACCCATAGAAAGGAAGTTAAAAGGAAACCGTATTTTCAAAAGATAGGAACAAATCATACCAACCTAATTTGGCAGGCATACATTGGACGAGATTCAGCTAATAAACTCAAACCCTGTTCACGCCCTGAAGGTGTTCAGTCAATTTCTTCATTGTAGCACAATGCAACTTGAAACAAAAGTTGATGAAAAACTAAATTTTAACTGCTACTGCAACTTTACACCAGGTTGAAGTTATATAGTTCCTCATGCTGCCCTAAATTTCACCCACAGCTCAAAGATTTTAGCGAGAAACCGAGACAAAAAATGGCAACAACTCATAGATCCTTCGCTTAGGAGCAAGTTGTTACATAGATAATAATAAGATAACTTCATTTTATGATAACGTTGATATTCAGGCCAACTTGCACACACCTTCACTATTCCACTCGGCACCTCGGGTAACTTTCTGTTGTCAGCTTGTGCACACCTTGACTATGCCACCGCATATCTTCTACTATAAGAGGTACTAGATAACTCTATGCCCATAAAAGCTTAGGCACCTAGAAAGAAATCACGTTTTTTGTTAATCCTGAGATTTGAACCAATATGTCACTTCCTCTCCGTTGTTTCATTTCTCTCCAATATGGTGAATCAATAGACCAGAATCTATGAAAATTTAAACATAGCTCCTGCAGGTTATGTGTATCCTGTTTCTGACAAGCCTTACCTTCCAGACTCCCAGTTCCTAAAATGAACTACTAAAACGCAAGCTTACTGGAATATGTATCTGCTCCTGGAAACATGACTAGTCCATAAACACATGCGTACACGGAGAATTTGATAAGTGAAGTTCAAGCTCCCAAAACCAAAATAGTAGCAAGAACACGTGAGACATAGCTAGAAAGCAAAATGAATTGAATATGATATACGAGAGATCATGAAGCGAAAATTACAATGCCAAAGTGGTGAAGCACAGCCGTGTCGATGGACGTTTTCCATGTTATCTAGACTTGCACATACCATTCAGACATGTAATATATCTGATAAAATACCAGGTGAATTAGAACTAGAACGACATGTAACAGACATAACCAAAGTGACACCAAACCAGCACAAAGAAAGACTTGAAACTGGAGCCAACACAGAAATTCTCCAAAATAATTCTTCAACCTTCACAAATTTATCTTCTTTGCCCCGAAGTTTAGTAAGATCTCATGTTATATGTCGCCAATCAGAGGAAGACCCTTCTAGACTAAATGAAATCACCAAATTTCAGATGATTTCTGCCAATACAAGTGCGACATATCTAGAAAGCAAAATGAAATAAAGATGGCATCTGAAATCTAGGATGAAGACATACAAGAGATCATGAAGCGAAATTTACAATAATAAAGCACAACCAAGTCAATGGACCATTACATGTTATCTAGATTTTCACATAGCATTTAGACATGTAAAATCTGATAGAATACCAGGTTAATCAGAACGACACATGACAAGACATAATCGAAGTGATATCAAACCAGCAAAATGAAACACCTGAAACTGGAACCGACACCCAAATTCTCCTAATATTTCTTCAACCTGCACATATCTTTTTTTCTTCTTCTTCGTCCCCCAGGTTTAATAAGATCTCAAAATAAGACCCTTCTGGACACTAAATCAAATCACCAAATTTCAGCACAATACTCCCCCCTTCTAGATCTTGTCAAGCTTTTCTGCCTTAACAACAGGGTTGGCCTTTGCTATTGCATCCTGGGCAGCAGAGCGGTAATCAAACTGGCAGTCATGTTTATCAGAGTAGCGGTGTGCTCCACAATAAAGGTTACCGCATCGACATTTGAATCCAGTGATGCCAACCTTCTTTTTACAAGCGCCGCAGCGGTTGGGACCCACCTTGGCCTTTACTTCGGCCACATCACTAGAGCTTGATGTTTGAGATGAAGGCAAAGCTATAGACTTGGCTTCAACAGCATTAGTTTGCACATCTACGGGGCCAACAACGACCATTCCTTTCGATCCATTGACAAGGTTTTCAATGGATGATACAGCAAGCTTAGCTTGTTCTTGTTTCAATACCGTGTCCTTGTAACACTTAGAGCACATGTTCATGTTTGCAGCACTTCCGAAGAAGCCACAGTTGTTAATACACAAAACAGGGCCTTCCGGAGGGGGTTGGCATCCCGTCTCATCATGCTCCATATTGTCAACACACCTGCACAATATCCAATTGAATAGCATTAATACAAAACTATAAAAGAAACCTCATAAACCTGCTTCTCCATAGAGAAGACAACATCGAAACGAGAGCATATATCTGCTTTGGCTTGCTGTAAACCATGTAGCATTAGGTAGCTATGATATGGACTATTCGAGCTAGTTCTGACCAAGTACTCTTAACTTGTTTGGCCAAGCTTTTGGGAAGCCAAAATGCTTATTTTAGAAAGTCAAGGTGTCTGGCCAAGCTTTTTGGGAAAAAATAAGTGTTTTTCAATAGTAGCAGAAGACAAAAGTTGTTATTCAGAAGCTAAAAAGTAGTTTTTCTCCATAAACACTTTTAAAACACTAGCCAAGCACAAAACACTGGTCTAATATTGGTAAAAGAAATTTACATATTAGCCAAACACAAACTGCTACTATCCAGAAATACATTTTCGAAAAACACTTCTGACAAAAGAACTTTTCAATGTAAGCAAATTTTGGAAGCTTGGCCAAACAGGTTGATCATCCACATTGTAAACAAGCAAGAATATATGAAGCCGTTCTTGGGAGTGAAAAGACAACAAGATAAAGAACATACACGTGTTCATCAGACGCAATAAACAGATCAATACTCAGCAAAAAGGAAAATGCATGACTGCCACTAATGGACTGCAAGTAATATACTACACCTCCATCCGAAATCAGTTGGGGTAGGCTATATGAATTTTCTATTATCTATTCCCCTTTATTCAAATAAATATGAGCAAGATATTCAAATTTGCCTACAGCCACTAAAACTAGTAACAATCACTCTATAAAGTTAACTTTCTGCAATCCTTTTGAGTTTTACCTCTGACAAAGCTCAGCGTTTTAGTTCCGTAGAGAACCAAAAATGAGTTACAGCGCTTTTGGTTCTGAATTAATAACAATATTAATTCTTCACAAAGTCAAAACCCAAGAAAAAAAAGAGTACTCAACTACTCCTGTAAAGCTTCATCAACATCACAATTTTTATAATCATATAAGCTATACCCCCAATTAACAATAATAATTCTTAAAAGGGTAAAGATTTGACATTGAAACTCAAAGACATAAAATCAAGCCAAAAAACTAATAATTGAACCAAAATATTACCCAATTCTTGAAGTAATCCACAGATCCACAAACACAGCAAAAAGAATTATTCGAATGAACAAAATAGTGAGAGATAAGAGCAAAAGGGGTTTAAGAACTGACCGCGCAAGAGACTAAGATCACCGAGCAAGAGAGAGAAGAGAGAGATATTCTTGTTCTTGAACTACGGGAAAATTGAGAAGTTGTTTTGTTTTGTCCTTTTTGTATGTCTCTTTGTTTTCTCTGTCAATACGTACTGATTAGATGTATCGTGTTGGATTCCTATTTGTCTTGTGCTCGTGCATACTTTACGTGGCGTTTTCTACTTTTTCAACAAATGCTTTTTGCACAAGTTCCTTTTTAAAATATCTTGGGAAACGGGCCAAAAATGACCCTAACTCGCTCGTTTTCTTTTTTTAATCCAACTCGTTGAAATTGGTTTATCTTTCACCTATTGTATCAAACTGGCATATATGCACGGACCCAACATGTTTATTCATTTTAATTAGCTTATTTTTAAAGTTTGTATTTTATAAATAATTTTTAAAAATTTCAAATAATCATAACAATAAAAGTTATTTATTAATGTGAAAAAGAAAATTAGTAAGAAGGTGAGGAAAATTTAATATTTTGATTTTAGCTTTTTTTAAAATTATCTAATATCTTATATGTATACCGATAAGTTGATATCTATCTCAATCAATTAACTGTTCAAATCCAAACATAAAAACCATTGTTGTATATATTGAGTTTTTTAAAAGCAAAGCTAATAAAATATTTTTATTAAATTAATTAAAAAATATGAGGAAATAAATGTGTCGGAAAACGGGTTCCTTCTTTCTTAATACTTTAAACGTGAAAAGAGGACGAATAATAGCAATGCAAATTTATACCAAAAGTTATATAAATTGCACACTTTAACCAATTACTTTTTTATCCCACTTAGACATTTGTCATAGTCTCTCTCCAATAGACTATTTTCAAGAATATTTATTAGAAAGGGTTAATTTTATTTTGGTTTTATAAATGAACAAGTAATTTGGACATACACATATTATATTTTTCAAGAACCCGAATAGTCAAGAGTGAACAAGTAAAAGTGCACAAAGAAAATAAATGTGTCGGAGAATTAAAATTGAAGTGCATACGTCTATGGAATAAATATTAAGTACTATGACATATTAGAAATGTCCACATGGGATTAAAAAATAGTTGGATAAAGTGTACAAGTTATATAGCTTATGGTACAAGCATTCATTGCGTGCACAATTTGTTAAGCTTTTGGTACAAGTTTGGGCAGCTGTGCTCGTACCCCCAAGCCACTTATATATATTAGAAATTAGAAATATGGGAAGAAAATAAATATTCAGCAAAAACGTGAAAAATCAAAAGTGAACAAGTAAAAGTGCACAGAGAAAATAAATGTGTCGGAGAATTAAAATAGAAGTGCACACGTGTATACATGAGAAGAGAATAAATATTCAATACTATGGCATATATCCACGTGAGATTTATTAATTCTTAAAGAATGTGAAAAGTCAAAAGTGAACATATTAAAGTGCACGGATGAAATAAATTTGTGTAGGAGAATTAAAATTTGAAGTGCATACGTCTATACATGAGAAGGGAATAAATATTAAGTACTATGACATATGTCTACGTGGAATATAAAAATAGTTGGATAAAGTGTACGAGTTATATAGCTCATGGTACAAGCATTCACTGCGTGTACAATTTGTGAAGCTCATGGAAAGAAAATAATATTCAGCAAAAACGCGAAAAGTCAAAAGTGAATAAGTAAAAACGCACGGAGGAAATAAATGTGTTGGAGAATTAAAATAGAAGTGTACACGTGTACACATGAGAAGAGAATAAATGTTCAATACTATGACATATATCCACGTGGGATTTATTAATTCTTAAAGAATGCGGAAAGTCAAAAATATACAATTTGTGAAGTTTTTGGAAAAGTTTGAGCGGCTGTGTTCGTACCCCCAAGTCACTTATATATATCAGAAACATGGGAAGAAAATAGATAACCAGCAAAAACGTAAAAAGTCAAAAGTAAACAAGTAAAAGTGCACGGACAAAATAAATATGTGTCGAAGAATTAAAATAGAAGTGCACATGTGTATACATGAGAAGAGAATAAATATTCAGTACTCTTGCATATATCCACATGGGATTTATTAATTCTTAAAGAATGTGAAAAGTCAAAAGTGAACATATTAAAGTGTACGGACGAAATAAATTTGTGTAAGAGAATTAAAATTTGAAGTGCATACGTCTATACATGAGAAGGGAATAAATATTAAGTATTATGACATATGTCTACGTGGGATATAAAAATAGTTGGATAAAGTGTACAAGTTATATAGATCATCGTACAAGCATTCATTGTGTGTACAATTTGTGAAGCTCATGGGAAGAAAATAAATATTCAGCAAAAACGCGAAAAGTCAAAAGTGAACAAATAAAAGGGCACGAAGGAAATAAATGTGTCGGAGAATTAAAATAGAAGTGCACACGTGTACACATGAGAAGAGAATAAATATTCAGCACTATGACATATATCCACGTGGGATTTATTAATTCTTAAAGAATGTGAAAAGTCAAAAGTAAACATATTAAAGTGCACGGACGAAATAAATTTGTATAGGAGAATTAAAATTGAACTGCATATGTCTATATATGAGAAGAGAATAAATATTCAGCTAGAATATGAAAAGTCAAAAGTGAACAAGTAAAAGTGCACGGAGGAAATAAATGTGTCGGAGAATTAAATTTGAAATGCATACGTCTATACATGAAAAGGGAATAAATATTAAGTAATATGACATATGTCTACGTGGGATATAAAAAATAGTTGGATAAAGTGTACAAGTTATATAGCTCATGGTACAAATATTCATTGCGTGTACAATTTGTGAAGCTCATTACACAAGTGGGGGCAGCTGTGTTCGTACCCCCACCGCACTTATATATAATGAAAACTAGACGTTGATGCCCGTGCACATAGGCCTAATATGAGTTAACGACAAATATAATATTAGTATAATTATATTTTCGTTTGAAGAAATATGTACAGGAAATTTTTTGGTTTTATTTCATGTGAAAAAATTTATTCCGTTGAAATCTTTACATTCTACTGGTCCTAACTAAAACTTTAATAGTATAATTTAATAAAGTAACATAATTTATTATTTTTTAATTATGAGAACGTTCATTTCTTAAGTTGTAAAGCACTAAAAATCTAACATTCTATCTGTTTTTTTACTATTGCTTAATGTTATAAATTTATTAGGTTTGCAAATATATATATTTGCTTCTTAGATTGAATTGTATTTTATACAACAACCGTGAGTCATTATACATTATTCTCCTGAAGATCAATCATTTCTTATTTACCATTCACAAATAAAAATTAGAAAGTTCAGCGCATAATTCAAATGCGTAATTTATCTCGACAGATAGCAGAAAAGTTGTTAGCATGATACAATATTTGCTTCTGTTCTTCTTTCATAATTACAATGATATATTGTTAATAAGTACTTTTATCATTTATATCAATTTAGTGAAAATATTATCGTGTAGTCTCACATCATAAATGTATTATCTTTAAAATTTAATTTAAATTCTACTAAAGTTTATGTTATATAGTTACATATCAAATTAATTTTTTGACCCATATATTTGTCTTTTATTTCATTTTTTTTGGCAATTGTCTCTTATCTTTTAAACTATTAGGGAATTTGTCTATTACAAATTAAAAACTTTATCCTAATAAAATATTTGGATCCTATCATTGTAAAAATATTGAAGCACACTACTAATCATTTCAATTTTTCATATTACTATTATGGGCCTAATTCATTATATTTTTCACAAATTGTTGAAAGAAAAAGTTCCATCTTTCAAACTAAATATGTTGTACCGTTTATAAGGTATTAGGTTTGTAGGATATTTTATTTTTAATGAAACATTTACTAAGTCATATAAATGTAAATTGATTCCTCATTTGCTCTAGAAGTTGATCAAATTAACATAAAAAATTGACCTTAAAATAAAATTTGATAAGCAAATATTTGAAATTGGTAAATTAGTGAGGTGATTCTTATCGTTAACATGATTGAGATGTTAGATAGGGTGTAATACAATTTTCTTCATTATAGCTCACTATTGAATTTAGTTTCAAAAAGGGGAATTTGTCTATTACAAATTAAAAACTTAAAAAATAGAAGAAATTGCACGAATTGTCCTTCAAATGGGCTGGTATTTAATTTTTGCCTTTAGCAATTAATTTTAGGAATAATTTCAATAATACACAATCCAGCATAAAATATTACATCCACATAGTTATATTTTTAATTTACATCTGTATAGCCAACTTTTTTTACAATAGTGTTTCTACACACGATATACAACACTATACACTTACTGTAAATAATGTGTCGATCTTATATAAAAGTGTATAATAATGTATAAAAGGTTCATTAATAATTATATGGATATTGCTTGATTTTTTTAATATGGAGTCTTTTTTTATATTGCTTGATTTTTTAATATGGGGCCCACCTTTTTTTTTTACACGAGTTTGGAGGTGGTGGGATCTACTTTTTTTTTTTTTTTTTTGTACATGAGTTGGAGTACGGACGACGATCCTACTCCAAACTCATGTTTCTATAATAGTAAAAAAATCCAAACGTCGGTTTTAACATGGTCCTCCTTCCTGGAGTGGATATGGTGGGTAGATATCGATTGTTGTATCAAAATCAAAATCTTTTATATCGTGATTTTGATATTATTATATTTGATATGTATTTTAAAAAAGTTTTAATATTTAGTACGATATTTAATATTTATAAAAAAAATACAGAAATATCGAATATCATACCGAAGCATATAATTACATATAAAATTTATCATATATTAGTATTATAATTCTATCAAATATATAAACTAACTAGTTTCACAAGGCCCGTGCTAAACCCGAGCCCAGACTTTATATATAAAAAGTAAATATTTTAGTTAAAGAAAAATAATTTATGTTGGTAATAATTAAACCTCAAATAAGTATATTTTTAATATATAAAAGTAGAACTTTCATTTCACTCCTTTAATATCTTAACTTTCATTTTGATGAAATTATTTACTTCAAATTAAATGCGGAGCCATAATTTGAAATTATGTGTTTCAAATCAACCAAAGTGCTACCGAATCCGATCAAATCAGTAGCTGACACTCTAATTCCGCCCTGCTTCAAATTCATTTTGTGTATAAAAGATTAAGTTTAGTTAAACAAACAAGAGATTTTAAAGATAACCCGATCTTGACTGATAACATTGTCTTCATTTTCAACACTATATGGCATCATTTAATAATTTTTACAGCTATCTGAAAATCATTTTTGTACAAATCTTGGTAAACACATATGAGCTCATTAAAGTATAAATATAAAGTAAAAGAAATACTTACATATGAGTAAAAGAATTTTCAAAAATTCTCAAATATCATAATACAAATATAAAGTAAAACAAATGCTTACATGTAAAAATCTATAATAAGCAACAAATGAAAAAAGGAGAAAACAAAGAGCAACAAGAAGCACGAATATCTAGCGAAAAGGTGACTATTTTTAGGTTAATAGATAAGATCAAAAGAAGAAAGCAACAGGGAAAATAAAGTGCAGCGGATGGGGTTGTTCCTCCCTTAACCAGGGGTCTCGAGTTTGAGCACGTGTATGAAAAAAATCCTTGATAGGGAGCGCTTCCCTCGATTGGGCCCTACGCGACGCGAATCTGGATTAGGCGAGCTCCAATGCGGGTATCGGATATCTGATAGAAAAAAAAAAAAAGAAAAAAAAGGTAAATAAGGTAGAAGGCTCGACAACTTTTGAAAAGTAGACCAGAAGAACAAAAAATAAATGTGACTTTAAAAAATAAGGTCAGGACCTAGAAGTAATTAATTGAAAAGTTTTGACATTTTTTTGGAAACTTTTGTGAGGACTACAAAAGCCTTTTTGTTGTCCCTTATATATAGTGTAATATTATTACAAAACTAATTGTTTAGATGTTGAAACTTTGTCTACTTTATCTTAATTGAAACATCTTTTTTTGTGTAATTGCTTTATGATCTTGTACTTTCTTTTGAATATTTTTACATGTATGAGGTGTTAGTAAGATATAATTGAGACGTTTCTTCAACACCGAAGCCATAATTCTCTACGATATGAGTATATGTAAGTCGAATTTGAACAAATTATGGTTACCGATTTATCGTACCGCAAAATATCGAAACCGAACTTGAAAATACTGAATCTACCGGATTAATGTTGGATCATAATGGTGTAGTATTTTTATAAATCAAAAACCAAAATTATCTTACCGAAGTTTTAAATATTGTACCATGCCCACCCCTACCCCTTCCACCTACAGGATCAATCATACATTATCACGTGATATTTTATTAAGTCTCATCTAGTCAACCATTAGTCTTAAGGCATTTTAAAGCCAAAATATAATGTTGAGGACATTTTTTATCCAATAGGTGAAAGGAGAGATATTTTTAAGCCATAATATAAAGGTTGAAGACATTTTTGATTCAACGGGTCGAAGGAGGATATTTTTAAGCTAAATACAGAAAGTTAGGGGTATTTTTGCGTATTCTGAATTATCTTTTGAAAGCACTACTGTTACAAGTTTGTTGAGTGAAAATTATTTACCCTTAACTTTGCTATAAAAATCTAGTTTCTTCTTTAAATGTGAATAATTGATATTTTCAGCAATGAAAGACTCTTAGCTTTAATCTGATTTGGATAAAACTTTCTCTCTCTTCGAGCCGACGGTGTAGGTGATGCTAACATGCGCCTTCTGGAGGAATCATGGCCGGAAAAGGGAAAGGCAGGCGTGGTAGACCCAAAAAGATACTTATTATCAGCATTAGAAGCTCTGTGAGCTCTAGGTACTATAATCAAACCCAGCATCGACAATTAAGCAGGAAGTTGTTACCCCTTCTTATACTATGATGAATCACCATTCTAGTTAAGAGAATCTGAATCTGGAGTCTTCGTGAGGAGCTGTTAAACGGCTACAACTGACCAATGTGTCTCAGACGAATTTCAAAACACCGTAGCCAGCAGAGGAAGCTGATGTTGCTACTGTTGGCACCATCAGTAAGGGTTTTACTATTCCTTTGCCGACAGTAGCGCCGATATCTATTGTTCTAGGTCCAACTGCTGCAGGGAGTAATCCGGCACCTCCAAATCAGGTAGAAGTTACTAATCCATTACCTAAAGCCCCTTGGGCCAACTTATTTGCTAGTAATAGAGTAGCTCAAAATGGTTTAGCGTTGAATTATATAACACCTGAGGTTGTCGATGATAAAAATATGGTGAAATTAGACGAAAATGAAGTAGAATCTGAAGCTCAGAAATGGAAATGCTCTTTAGTTGCATATGTTGTGGGTGAAACTCCTGGCTATAAGCTGATGAATCGATATGTTACTTAGATTTGGCCTACTGTGGCAGAACCAGATCTATATCTCCATGAAGATGGATATTATGTTATTAGATTTCAGGGTATGGAGGATTTAAATGAAGTTCTAGTTAGAGGACCATATACTATTAACAACCAGCCCATCATTCTCACGATGTGGAATCCCTATTTTGACTTCAGTGATGAATTTTTAACTGAGATCCCTCTATGGGTCAAATTGCCTAAATTACCTGTTATTTGCAGATGAATGCACTGCAAAGAGGACCAGAATTTCATTTGCAAGAATCTTAGTAGAGGTAAACATCACTAAACCATTACCAAATACAATTATTATTCTAGGGTCAGATGGCAGGGAATTTGAGCAAGATATTGTATACGAGTGGAAACCTATCTTCTGCACAAAATGCTTGCAATTGGGGCATCAATGGCCAACCCAAGAAATACCAAACCCTCCTCCTCCTCGTCCAAGAAGGAGAAGGAGAAATCAACAACAATACCTATCCAAACCTGGGTTACCAAAATTGCACATCAAAATACTATGGATTCAGTCCCAACTCAGCTTCCTTCAAGCTGTGGTATTGCTCAAACAATGGATAACAGGCAAGGTCAGGAACAACATCACTCAACTGAATCAGATAGAGTGAGACCTCCCCCCCCCCCGCGCGCAGTTCTACAATTGGTCCAAATATTCAAGCTAAAATGGATAAGAGTCCAAACTTTTAGATAACTCAGCTTCCTTCAAGTCGTGGTGTTGCTCAAACAATGGATAACGAGCAAGGTCGTGAATAACATCACTCAACCGAATCAGATAAAGTGAGACCTCCGCCCCCCCCCCCCCCCCCCATCATACGCAGTTCTACAATTGGTCCAAATATTCAAGCTAAAGTAGATAAGAGTCCAAATCTACCTCTAGATAACATTCACATTCGGCAGCCGAGTATAAATTATGATCAACCTATTGGAAAGGTTCCTGAGAATGTGCAACAGTCAGGAGGAAGCCCTGGCAAACAGAAAGGAAAGAGTGATCAAGTGACTGCTAACCTGCTTCCCTCAAGAGAAGGTTGAGGTTTTCAAATTTGCCAATGAATCGGTTAGTGTGAAACATTAGAGGGATCAACAAAGTGTATAAATAGAAGGAGTTGAGCATTTACCTGAAAGAACATAGAATTAAACTTGCTGGAATTGTGGAAACAAGAGTCAAAGATAATAGAGCTGCAAAAATTGTCAATAAAGTAGTACCAAGCTGGCACAGCCTCCACAGCTATACTCATGCTAGTAATGGAAAAGTATGGTTGCTATGGGATTACACCTCTTATCAAATCAACGGAAAAGTATGGTTGCTATGGGATTACACCTCTTATCAAATCAACCTGTTGGACAACTCAGCTCAATTGCTGCATGTAAATGTGACTTGTAGAATTACTTCTATGCTCGATTCACTTTTTCTTTTCCCTTTCCCCAATCTGCCATAATTTTTTTTATAAAGAACTACTATAATTGAAGTAGCTAAGTAGATTAATTCAACTACTTAGTAAACTTAACAATTTTATCATTAATCGAATCAAATACCTTTTTAACTTTACTTCTCTGTATTGACATGTAAAAATTATGAAAAAAATAATCATTGTGTTAAATGTAATTTGTCCTAAATTTACTTAAAGCGTTCGTTATATGATCATTGCTTAACCATATCTTAAATTAAGTAACATATTGATTAGCTTACAACCCGACCATGAACAAAAATTCACTACGCGAGAAGTGGTTTATCCTAAAGTCGACTTTAAAAGTTCGTTATGATCGTTGCGTAATCATAGTTTGAGCTACAAAATATTTGTTAGCTTACGTCACAACATTTAATGTAAAAATTATTAAAATATATTATTAAATGAGGAGTATTTTATCATAAAATTGACTTTAGAAGTTTGTTAGGACCGTTGCTTAACCATAGTTTGAACTAAAGAAAAAATTGTTTAGCTTAAGTCACGACATTTAAAGGTAGAATTATGAACAAAATTTTATTGCGTGAGAGGTAGGTTATCCTAAAACTTGGTTGAAAGTTCGTTATGACAGTTGCTTAACCATGTTTTGAACTAAAGAAAATATTGATTAGCTTACGTAATGACATTTACATGTAGAGATTGTGGACGAAAATATATTGGCTTGAGAAGTAGTTTATCCTAAATTTGACTTTAGAAGTTGGTTATGACCATTGCTTAACCATATTTCGAACTAAATAAAATATTGATTAGCTTACACCAAAACATTTAAATGTAGAGACCATGAGAAAATATTTATTGCTTAAATTATGGAGTTCAATATTGAGCAGTTGAATTTAGATAGTAGAAAATTGAAACATGTAGCATATGAGTAGAGATTAAAAATTTAATAATGACCAAACTTGATAAAATGTATGTAGCAATTCAACATACTAGATCCGACAATTTTAGTCCATATTTATAAAATCAGCCCATTTAACTCACATTTTAGAAATATTTGCATAATTTATGGACGAGTTTTTAATTATTTCCCCTCATTTCTATTTTCTTAAAGTTATGCCCCTTTCTTTCATTTAATGAATCTTTTTGACCAAGATGCCCTCCAACCTTAAAACACAACTCCAATTTTTTATCCTCACATGTGTTCAAAAAGCAAATGAGTTGGATATGGGCCTAAATACAAGTATGTCAAATGTACATCATTCAGTTCATACAATTATATCATGAAAATACTCGTGCCAAAATAAAACCTAAGCAATATATCTATAGATCCTCTATGACCATGTGGATAAAAGAAGAAGGCTCGGAACATACTACGATTCAACAAAATGAAGAAATGTATTCAATCTCCACCGAACATAATAGAAATGAAGCGTGAGTATAATGGATATATACTCGAAGCGTCATAGACAAACCACCTCATAGTGTGGCAAGAGTTATAAACCATTATGCAAAAATGTTGTCATTTCACCATTGCTATAAAATTGTATATTCTTTGTTTGAATCACCAGGGTCATGACGACTGCCGTACACCTTAACAACTAGACAATGTATATATGAAGTATTCAAGATGATTGACGTACCTCTCGAACAAGGTGATATATGAAATTTGAACTTAAAACTTAACTAAAACAGACGTATACTAATGTGAAATAAGTTTTACATGTTAATTTCGTTGGGATCACGGGATACTACGGTGAGGTTATCACAAAGAGTCGAACAATTTTTTCCTTTAACTAATACAAACTTTTCAAGTAATTTCACACACTTTTTTTTTTTTTTGGTTATATTACGGAAAGGAGGCGGAAAAGAGAAAAGCAATACCACCGCATATTGATGAAATTTAAATTCGCCACCTCAACAAATGAACTAGCCCTTAATTCCATTTTAAATCCCCCTTACAATATTTTTTATGTTTCCTTTTAAAAAGAAGATAATATCGCAGTTTGAAAAAAAAAAGAAAAAGATAAACGCCTTTGACCCTTAAAGGTGGAATATTAACAGAGGGATGTTTTTGGTTAATTTTGGGAAACTTAAAGGATGTTTTCGGTTAAGTGAAATATTATAAGGATAGAAGTGAAAGTTGGGGTGAAACAAGACGGATGGTTTTGGTTAAAAACTCCACTGCTGTTGACTGCTGTCTTAAATTGTATTAAATGGTTTACATGCACTGCCAACTTTGATTACACACACAGGATTCACAAAATCTGACAATTCTATAACTGTTTAAGCAAACTAAGGGTTTCATTTCATCACTTCATTTATACCAAAGTCACCTACATATTCTCTAGTTTCCCTCTCCAGTTGTTGTTCCTCTTTTCAGCCTAAAGGTTGGTTTATGTACTTTTGAGTTTTGTATGGAAATGGATTTTTCTGAGTATTTCTTCTTCTACTTTTTATTAGTACTAGTTTTATTTGTTTTTGTTGAATGATTCTTTAATGGGCCTGTGACATTTGTGTGGAGAATTTTGTTGATTGTTGTTACTCTCTTCAGTGAAAGGTGTCTGTACCTTGAATTTTGTATGGCGATGGATATTTCTAGTGTTTCATTTTCTATTTTTATACTAGTAATTGATTTATTGTTTTTGTTGCATGATTCTTTACTGGGTCTTTGACATTTGTGTGGAGAACTTTGTTTTTCGTGGGTTTTCGTTAGTAGATCCATCGGCTAGGTAAAATACACCAGAATCGATTTTTATTGAAAATTCCATTATAATGATTTTTTAAAAATAGTTTCCGCCTATTTTTGCTCGAAATAACTGACGGATGTTCGTAAAAAAATAATTAAAAAATGTCCTTCGATGGACGAAAACCAACGAATAAAATCGAGGGACACTATCAGAAAGCTAATGATTTTTCTAAATTTTTAATTTTAATTTTTTTTATGAAACCGTCGAACGTTCGTTGGTTATTTTTGGGCAAAATTGCGCCGAAATTATTGTTTTAAAAAGGTTTTGTTTTGAGATATTTGGCCATTTCTTTAGAAGTGTGTACCTGTTTTTGCTAATTTTCCTTTTTCATTTCTCGTCAAATCTAACAAATAGAGTTCGATGAATATTTGGCCGGAAATTAAAAGAGTTAACTTTTGACGAACTTAAAGGACCAAAAATGTTAAGTGCATATTTAAGGGATTACTTTTAACCTATCTTCATACTTAAGGAATCATTTTTATCAACTTGTGGCAAACTTAAAGGACCAAAGCTGTTAGCTGCACAGTTAAGGGACCATTCATGCCTCGCTTCATTTGACCCTTCCACTGCTGTTTGACTGCTGTCTTAAAAATAAATTAAATTAAATGGTTTACATGCACTGCCAACTTTTATTACACACGGATTCACAAAATCTGACAATTGTGTCCTTGTATAAGCACACAAGGGTTTCATTTCATCACTTCACTTATACAGTCTCTCTAGTTTTCCTCTACAATTGTTGTTCTTCTTTTTAGCAAAAGGTTGGTTTTTGTACCTTTGAATTTTGTAAGGAAATGGATTCTTGTAGGTGTTTCATTTTCTACTTTTTGTTAGTGGTAGTTTTATTTGTTTTTGTTGCATGATTCTTTACTGGGT
>NC_081351.1:7662498-7718184 GCF_029784015.1 Lycium ferocissimum
TTTTTCTTTTATCCCCCTTTTAAACCGGAAAACGATAACCAGATTTTTACCGTATACAGAAATGAGTTGTGGTCTTTTACTTTTGAGTCTGAGTTAGACTCAAGGGTCATAGCTTCACATGTTATTAGAGTTAAATTCATGTTGTGTTTTTCAATGTTAGGTCCCTATAATGCATGTTGTAGTACTCTTGTGAGAAAGTGTCGAGTCTCGCATTGGTAGAGAAAATGAGTTATAGTCTCCTATTCTCCTTATATGATCTATCACAAATTACTATTATTATTATTATCTGAGGAAAAAATTGAAAATATTGTGACCGCTCATAGTTTATTCTGGTCCCTCACAAAGCAAAAATTATTAATTGTGATTAAATTTGCAACTTTCTGTTCATATGGTTTAAACACTCTACACATACTATGACTGGACATAGAGGAAACAATCAAGCTTTTGTCCTTTTCTTCCTTGCTCAAGTGGACTAAGTAAATAGAAAGGAAAAAAGAAAAAGAAAAAAATTGAGAACAACAAAAATGTAATAAGTCAATCTCTTTAATGTAGTGCTTTGTGTGCAAGATAGGCTAGGAGGTGCTCCTGTTACAACTGCAGAGATACATGATTTTCAAGACACTGTTCAGACCCTTAATCTATCAGCAGTTGCTTGGAGAGGGGAGTACTACCCCTGGACAAACAAGTAAAGGGGAGTAGATAAAATCTATAGCAGGTTGGATAGAGCTTTGGGAAATGTTGACTGGATAACACAACAAGGCCATCTAGTAGTGGATTTCAAGCAGCTTCTCATATCAGATCATTTACCTATGCTATTAAACATTAGAATAGACGATCGGAATAATAAGGTTCCATACAAAATTTTCAATGTATGGGTTGAGCATTCAAAATTCTTAAGGCTGGTAGAAGAAGGATGGTGCAACCAGGTCAACAGTGATGCAATGAGAAATATCTGAATGAAGCTTAAAACATTAAGATATGCATTCAGAAAGTATAACAATGAGGAATACACGGGGATATCATAAACGATTAACACTGCTAGAGCAACTTTGGAGACTGTACATGCTAACATGACTATCGAGTATTTAAATACATTAGCTGAGCTTGAACTAACCACTTTGCAACAATTAGAACAATGGTCTCTCATTGAAGAACAGTCCTTCAACAGAAGTCTAGAGCCACTTGGATAAAGCTTGGAGATGCAAACAATAAGTACTTTTTAGCAGTTATCAAGGAAAGAAAATAGAAGAAACAAATCACAACCCTAACTAGCCTAGATGGTACAACTTTGCA
Source organism: Lycium ferocissimum (assembly GCF_029784015.1). Classification (NCBI taxonomy): domain Eukaryota; kingdom Viridiplantae; phylum Streptophyta; class Magnoliopsida; order Solanales; family Solanaceae; genus Lycium; species Lycium ferocissimum. The sequence goes on from NC_081351.1 coordinate 7,663,792, forward strand.
TGAACTTGCTGCTATTCAAAAGGATATTGTTAGCTTTTATAAGTCTTTGATAGGCACTGCTCACCAAATAGATGCAGTTAACATTCTCACAACAAGGAAAGGACCTGGCCTAAATCATCAATAAAAACTGGAATTATGTACTTCAGTTACACCTCTTGAAATTTATGATGCTTTGTGAGCTATTGGTGGTGATAAAAGACCTGGTGTTGATGGATACAATGTCTTGTTCTACAAAAAAGCTTGGCCAGTGATTCATACAGAGGTAGCAAAGGCTATTTTTGGTTTTTTCAGGACTGGCAAACTCCTGAGAGCAGTCAACTGTACTACTATCACTTTGCTACCCAAAGTACCTAACCCAACAAATATTAAAGAATACATGCCTATTTCTTGTTGCACTGTTCTGTACAAGCTTATAGCTAAAGTATTAACTAACAGGCTACGGAATGTGATGCCTGCTACATCTCCAAGGCTCAATCAGGATTTATCCTAGGCAGGAAAATTGCTGACAGTGTTATTTTGGCTCATGAGCTCGTTAAAACTTATACTAGAAAGCATATTTCCTCAAGGTGCATGATCAAATTTGACCTTCAAAAGGCTTATGATTCTGTAGAATGGTCCTATCTCAACCAGGTTATGGAAGGGCTAGTTTCCCTGAGCAATTTGTGTACTGAATCTTTGGATGTTTTTCTCAGTTAATTATTCCATCCTTATCAATAGTGAGCCTTCTCCACCATGTGATGCAGCTAAAGGATTGAGACAAGGTGATTCAATTTCACCTTATCTCTTTGCAATAACAATGGAATATTTAAGCAGCTGTCTCAATGGGTTGAAAGAAGATAAGAACTTCAAGTTTCACCCTAGGTGTGTAAAACTAGGAATCACCCACCTTTGTTTTGTAGATGATTTGCTCCTATTTGCAAAAGGAGATTACAATTCCATTACTAAGCTGCATGCCAAGTTTCTTAGATTCTCAGTAACTTTTGGATTGCAACCTAACTTGGCAAAGAGCTTAGTATATTTGGGAGAGGTTCAGTCATCTGAAGCTCAAAGAATCATAATTACCTAGGCTATGGGAAAGGGAATCTACCTTTCAAGTCTCTTGGTGTCCCACTCAGTACCAAGAAGTTGAATATGTTGCAATGGCAACCATTGATTGAAAAGGTGGTGGCAAGAATATCTTTGTGGACATCCAAACAATTATCTTATGCTGGTAGGATACAATTGGTCGAATCAGTGATCTTTGGGGTGCAATCCTATTTGGACTCAGTTATTTTTCCTCCCTGCTAAAGTCATGAAGGCAGTTAATGCTTATTGTAGAAGTTTTATCTGGTCTAGGGTGAATACTATAACCAAGAAGGCATTAGTATCTTAGGACAGAATGTGTCTTTCTCACTCAGCAGGAGAAATGAATTTGATTAACTTGAAAGCATGGAATAAAGCTGCAATTACAAAGACATGGTGGGATTTGACACACAAACAATGGACATTGTGGATTAAATGGATCCATGTATACTACATAAAGGGACAGATCCTAGATATGCTTACTATTCCACAACAAGCTTGTTGGATGGTCAGAAAGATTCTTGGGACTAAAGACAGTATACCTGGTATTACTAACTCGGATACTAGGAGAAGTCTGATCAAACAACGCTATTTACAATTGATTGGTGTATTTCCTTAGGTCCCATGGAGGTATTTATGGTTTCAGAACTCAGCCAGGCCTAAAGCTCTTTTTATCTTGTGGTTACAGATTCAGAATAGGTTGCTTACTACTGACAGGCTGCTGCAGTGGAACATTGAAGTTGATCCTGTCTATCAAATGTGTCACGATGGAATTCATACTAGAAATCATCTCTTTTTTGGGTGCAGTTTTGCTCAAGTTTTATGGAAAAGATTGATGACATAGTTGCAGCTTCAATGGCCAGTGATTCAAACTTGGGATTTGCAACATCAAATTTTCCTCAAATGCAGCAAAGGCAAGTCTAGACAAGCTCACCTGATTTGAATGGTCTATGTAGAGTATATCCATGCTTTATGGAAAGATACGAACAATAGGATATTTGAGAAAAAGGAAGAACAAGGGGAACGCATTGCTAAAGAAATTGCTTGCATTTGCAATATTAGGGCTCCAATAGTTGTGAAATCTAGACTACTGCTGTAACACCTCGTACCTTCAAACTGAATTGTATTCATGATTCAGAGGCTTAGAAAACCAAGACATGGAGTTTTAGGATTTAATATTCGGTTCTAGTCAGTGAATTAATGTTCTAGTCAATTATACGGGTTGTACAATTTGTAAGGACCGTACATGCCACCGTACATTATTGTACAGAACGTACCTCACAAGAGAAAAATCATAGATTCTGAAATTTGCCACTCGAGATAGGGCCACACTGTATGGGCTGTGCATTATTATACGCGCCGTACATGCTGACCGTACATTTACTGACGCAGTAAACAGTATAAGTACACGTTTCAGTTTTTTATTCTATTTCAACCCTTTTCAAGATCTAGCACGAAGGTTCTCTTCTCCCATCACTCTCATACACCAAGGTAAGCCTATTCCAAGCCTCCCAAGTGAATTCTAACATATATACATGAGTTCTAAGAAGAAATTCATTGTTTCAACCGTAGGATTTTCAAGAAAACCCATCTCAAGGTTCAAGGTTCAAGACTTTTGGGATTCTTCTCCAAGTTCATAAGTTCATACCATTATTACAAGTTTTGGAGTGATTAAAGTATGTAGGGCTTCTATCCACGCGTGGGAACATCTTTGTTTTCTCCACGCCACGATCATCCATGAAAATATGAAATTTCACAAACCTAGGGTTTCTATTCTAATTCATGATGATCCTAAGTTATATATATAATGCTATACCATGCTTGTATTACTAATTATTTCTTGTATTCTTAATATTCCATGTTGGTTATTGGGAATCCATCCATAATCCATGAATAGCCATGTTTTGAATTCCATGGGTTCTTGAATGCAAGTTATAAAGTATTATGCTTAATCCCATGAAATCCTACATGGTTCCATGTTTTCATACAAGTTATATTATATATCTATATTCATGTTATATTATGCTTACGAATCATGTTTACAACTATGTTTATGTAATTCATGGACTTCTAAGCTAATTATATTCATGTTCATGTTTTGGGAGTTGCACAGATTATCGAGAAGGTTTAATACTTGAAACTATGTATGCCAGTGTAGGATAAGGATCGCTCCCCCCGTTAGGATGATTCCTTCATGTTACCCATTGCTGGTTATTGAATCTATTCATGTCATGTTCATGTCTCGTACCCTGGCAAGGTACAAAATAGCTTAGCTGATCGGGCATAGATCAAATGCCACGTGCTCTCGTGGTGGTTACATGTCGGTTATACTAAGTCTCTCCCACTTAAAATGTTTTACTCATGTCGTGTGTGTGATATATTCATGTCAGATTATGTTCATGTTCATGTCCGGCTTACAGTTTCAGTTTCAGTCCTTATTATTTCATGTGCCACATTTATTCATTCAGTTGCTTTACATACCAGTGCAATTCAAATGTACTGACGTCCTTATTTCTCGGGGCCCTGAATTTCACGATGCAGGTATTGACTTACAGGATGACAAATCTGCTTGTTAGGACATTGCTTAAATCAGCTTTTGGTGAGCCCATCTCATTCAGGGTTTTGTTATCATTTATATTTCATGTTCATGTTAATATACTGTCAAGGTATGCCGGGGGACCTTGTCCCAGTAAAACATTTAGCAATCAGACTCATGTCAGAGGTTTCATAGACTAGTTTAGGATGTCATGTCAGATTCTCAGTTTTGGGTTAGCCTTTTTGGCTACATATTCATGATGTTATGCACTTATGTTTTAAACAAGTATTTTAAGTATTATTAGGAGATCTCATACTTATTTAAACTTCATGATTTAACTTATATTCTGCATCAGTACATGCCCCATGTTGATTCAGCAAGCCATGTGGTTCGCTTGGTCACATGCAGCAAGGCACTGAGTGCCGTGTTACGCCCAGGTCATTGTTCGGGGCGTGACAAAGCTTGGTATCAGAGCCTAGGTTCAACTGTCTTAGGGAGTCTATGAAACTGTGTCCAGTAGGGTCACTCTTACGTGTGTGTGCACGCCACACATGTAAACAGTTGACCACTAAGACATCTAGGATTTCCCACTTTTTTCATACTCTAAATCGTGCAATTAGAGTTATGCTTTCAGGAATCCTAGCTCGCACGTATTACTTATTTCAGAAAATTCTTGCGAAAAGAAAGTATACCAAGAGGACTTCAACTACTAGCCAGAGAGCTGCTACTAATGTTGCCCAGAAGTGGAGCCTCAGACTCAGAGGGTCACATCAGATCAAACACCCCCACTTGCTATTAGAGGGCTTGCGGAGGTCTGTACTCCAGTCCCGCCGGCCAGTTCTACTTACATGGATGTTAGGGGAGCTATCCAGCAGCTCACCCAAATTGTTGCTACCCAAACACAGTGTCAGGGAATGGATCCAAGCGCAGGTGCTAGTGGAGGGTCGTACAGTTCTAGGACTCAGGAATTTCTGTGCATGAAGCCTCTAGTTTTCACAGGAACTATTCAGGGGGGAGATCCTCAAAATTTCATTGATGGGCTTCAAAAGGTTTTTCGTGTTATGCATGCTTCGGAGACGGAGGCAACAGAGTTGGGAGTTTATCAGTTGCATGATATTGCTTATATTTGGTATGAGTTGTAGGAACAATCTCGAGGGGAAGAAGCATCTCTTGCAACCTGGGATAAGTTTACAGATGCTTTCATTGACCACTTCCAACCGCTTCAGGTCAACGAGGCAACGACCTACAAATTTGAGAGGTTCAGGCGGAATAATATGACTGTGAATGATTTTTACCTCAAGTTTGTTTCTCTAGTCAAGTATGTTACGCATATGGTCCCTGATATGAGGGCCAGAGTTAGGCGATTTGTATTGGGCCTTATACCGACTTGTATGGTGATGCAAATATTGCTGCTCAGAATAAAGAAATGACCATCACCAAGATGGTTGCTTTTGTTTAGGGTAATGAGGGCCGAATGAAGGAAGATGAGTCACTCCAGAAAGAGAAGGACCGAGAATTCAATAAAAGAGCTAAGTCTGCTGGTAACTTCAGTTATGGGGGAGGTGAAGGCAGGAAATTCTTCAAGAACAGGTTATCAGGACCCGCTCCATCTGCAGCTAGTGCCCCAGCCCCAAAGTTCAAGCATGATCAGAAGAGACAAAATTTCAGGCCAGCAGGCTCCTACCCTCAAGCTAGTATGGGTCGGACGACTTATGATAATCCGATTTACAGCAAGTGTTGTAATAGACACCCAGGGTAGAGTCGCATGGGTATGGATATATGTTATGAGTGTGGCCAGCGGGCCATTTTCAGAGGGACTGTCTATCAGCGAGACAAGGTACCAGAGGTAATGTAGCTTAGTCCACAAATTCAGCAGCTCCTCGAAATCCTCAAGCCCAGTCAAGGCATGGTGCAGCTAAGTCAGGTAATGCAAACGGAGGTCGAAACCATTTGTATGCACTAGCTGGTTGTCAGGACACAAAGGTGCATGCATATGTTGTCACAGGTACATTAACAGTTTTCACATTCGGCACTTATGACCTTATTGACCTAGGATCCACCTTATCTTATGTAACCCCCTTTATTGCTAAGAAATTTAGAATAGAACCAGAAAAGCTGTAGGAACCCTTTGAAGTGTCCACTCCAATTGGACAGTTAGATATAGCTTGACATATTTATAGGGGTTGCTCAATTTTATTCTATCACCGTAGTACCGTAGCCAACTTAGCAGAGTTGGAGATGGTAGACTTCGATATAATTATGGGTATGGATTGGTTGGTTTCATGTTATGCCACTGTAGGTTGTAGAACCAAAATAGTAAGATTTGAGTTTCCTAATGAACCAGTCATAGAATGGAAGGGCAATTCAGTAGTACCAGGGGTAGGTTTATTTACTATCTCAAAGCGTAAAGATGGTTGCCAAGGGATATATTTATCACCTAGTCCGAGTCAGGGATACATATACCCAGACCCCAACTCTCTAGTCCGTACCAGTCGTTAATGAATTTTCAGAAGTTTTCCCGGAAGATCTCCCCGGAGTTCCTTCCGACAGGGAGATAGACTTTGGAATTGATCTACTTTCTGGCACTGAGCTGGTATCTATTCTTCCATACAAAATGGCTCCAGTAGAGTTGAAGGAGTTAAAAGCCCAGTTGAAAGACCTCCCTGACAAAGGATTTATTAGGATAAGTGTCTCACCTTAGGCCGCACCAGTCTTGTTTGTTTGAAAGAAAGATGAGTCTTTGCGTATGTGAATAGACTATCGTCAGTTGAGCAAGGTCACCATAAAAAACAAGTATCCTCTCCACAGAATTGATAATTTATTTGACCAACTTCGGGGTAAACAATGTTATTCCAAGATTGACTTCAGATCAGATTACCATCAGTTAAAGGTTAAGGAAGTTCATATTCCGAAGACCTCTTTTAAAACCCATTATGGTAATTTTGAATTTCTTGTGATGTCGTTTGGGTTGACGAATGAACCAGCAGCCTTCATGGATCTCATGAACAGGGTATCCAAGCCTTATCTTGATTTATTTGTCATTGTATTTATTGATAACATTTTAGTGTATTCCCGTAATGATAATGATCATGCAGAACACCTTAGAATAGTTTTGCAGATACTTCAGGATCGTGAGCTTTATGTGAAATTTTTAAAGTGTGAATTTTGGCTTAAGTCAGTGGAATTTTTAGGCCATGTTATTTCAGGTGAAGTCATTAAAGTAGATTCTCAGAAAATTGATGCCGTGACGAAATGGCCCAGACCCACCTCAGCATCTGATATAAAAAGCTTCTTGGGTCTGGCAGGTTATTATAGACGTTTTGTAGAGGGATTTTCCTCTATCTTTTCCCTATTGACTAAGTTGACTCAGAAAAAGGTTAAATTTCAATAGTCAGATGCATGTGATCAAAGTTTGAAGAGTTGAAGAAGAGGTTGACTTTTGCTCCAGTTCTGACGCTACCAGAGGGAACCAAAGGATTCGTGGTTTATTATGATGCTTCGCGAACTAGTCTCGGATGTATGTTAATGTAGTATGGTAAGGTTATAGCTTATGCATCCGGACTGCTTAAGGCTCATGAAAAGAATTATCCAACTCATGATTTGGAATTGGCAGCCGTGGTTTTTGCACTTAAAGATATGGCGTCATTATTTGTATGGAGTGCACGTTGATATTTTTACCGACCATAAATGCCTGCAATATATTTTCAAATAGAGAGATTTGAATCTTGGATAGAGTAGATCGCTCGAATTGCTCAAGGGTTATGATGTAGACATCCTCTACCATCCGGGGAAAGCGAATGTAGTAGCCGACGCTCTGATCCATGGGGAGTTTAGCTCATATTGGGGCGGATAAAAGAATTATGACAAGAGAAGTCCACCGCTTGGCAATCCTAGGAGTTCGACTCTTGGACTCCAAAGATGGTGGAGTTGTTGTTCAAAGCAGGGCTTATTCCTCCTTAGTAGCCAAGGTGAAGGAGAAACAGTTTAGTGATCCCTTCTTACTAACGCTAAAGGAGAGGATTCACAAGCACAAGACAACGTCTTTCAAACTAGAGGGAGATGATGGTACCTTGAGGTACCGAGGCAGATTATGTGTTCCAGATTTAGATGGGCTTAGAGAGCGAATTATGTCAGAAGCTCACAGTTCTAGGTATTCCATCCATCCAGGTTCCACGAAGAAGTATTTATGACCTCAAGGAAATTTATTGGTGGAACGACATGAAGAGTAATGTAGCAGGTTTTGTGGCTAAGTGTCTGAATTGTCAGCAGGTGAAAACTGAACAAATATTGATATTCCTGTTTGGTAATGGGAGATGATAAACATAGATTTTATTGCAGGTCTACCTTGCTTATCCCAAAGGCATGACTCAATTTGAGTGATTGTGGACCGACTTACTAAGTCAAAACACTTTTTGCTAGTCAAGACCATAGATTCAGCAGAAGATTACGTCAAGTTGTATATTTAAGAAATTTTCAGATTGCTGGGACCCAGTATCCATTATTTCAGATTGCTGGGACCCAGTGTCCATTATTTCAGATCGTGGTGCTTAGTTCACATCGAATTTTTGTAAATCCTTTAAGAAAGGATTGGGTACCAAGGTGTTACACCCCGTAGTTCTGTACGTGAGATTTATAAGTGTTGGTTGCTTTAGGTATGGACTCTGGAGTTTTCTACAAGGATATATACGGTTAGATGCGCGTATCTTATGGTTATGAGAGTTTAAGATCACGTATGAGAGGTATCAAAGGGATTGGAGGTGGATCGGGCGAAAAAGGAAAATTCGGGCGAACTAGTAGAAATTGCCCTATGCGTACGCGATAGAGCCTCGCGTTCGCGATGGCCAGGGAAATTCCAGACTATCGCGTTCGCGAAGGCCACTTTTTAAGTCGGTTCCACCGACTTTGACCACCTATATAAAGGGGTAAAACCCTTTTTTTTCATCAGATTTTGTCCAAGAAAATTCAGAAAATAGTTGAGGGGTGAGGATACCACAAAATTGAGTGATTTTTAAGTGCCGGAGTGTTAGTTTAGGTTCAAATAGCGCGTAGCTGTGGTTGCAGTATAGCTTTGCGGCGGATTTTGGTTTGAATTCTAGGCGAACACCGAAGATATTCTTTGTTTTAGTAAGAACAAGGTATGAATCTCTTCCTGTTGATATTAATCTTGGTTTCTTTACGGAGATAGAGCTGTTAAATAGTTATAAAATAATTTTGTTGGTGGAAATATGAGATAAGCACCATATGGGATGTTTATGACGTATTTTGGTATTGAGAATATTATGATTGTATTGGAAATGATGTTATTGATGTTGGTATTGTTGTTGTTGTTGTTGGTTGCTGAATTGAGATTTCGGGCTAGGCATATAAACAGGGGAGATGCTGCTCGATTTTCGGCAGGATATGAACAGTTTAACCTGAAAGCTTAGCACAAGTATACTACGATGAGTCTAACGATAGTGTGAATCCTTTTAAATGTAGACTTAAAAGCTCGGACGGATAAGCGTAGGTAGTTAGAGGCTGAACAGCTATGTTAAGGCTCGTCCCTTTCTTTCAAAGGCATGATTCCTATGTTATGATCCCATAAATGTTTTCGTAGACTCCTTGTTTTCAAAAGCTAAAAATTCACGACTCTTAAAGCTTCTTATGATGGTAAATGAAAAACGTTCTATAATGATTGTGACGATGATGATGACTCTATACTAGAAATTTCGAAGCTATGATTTGAGCGCATTATGAAATTATTGAGTCATTGCATGAATCCCTTGATCTTACTTATTGTTGATGGTCTCACCTCATGTTACTCGTTCCTTCGAGGTGAGATGTGGCGAAGATAATGATTCTATTTTCAGTGCTATCTAAGTTTATGATTCTCGAGACTCCCATGACATCGTCGATTTCATCTTACGATGGTTGATCCTTTAAGGAATGATATAGTGATAATGATAATGCTAATGATGATGTTGATTTCATTTATGCATTTTTATGTATATATATTTATGTATGAGTAGTTTAGATACACACCGCGCCTATGTGGCCGGGCAAGATAACACCGTGCCTTAATGGCCGCACAAGATCGTGCCTCAATGGCCGAACAAGATACTATATATATATATATATAACACTGCACCTGCATGGCCGGGCAAGATAATATCGTGCCTTTATGGCCGGGCAAGATAACACCGCCTTAATGGCCGGACAAGATGCTATATATATTTCACCACGCCTTAACGGCTGGACAAGATGCTATATATGTTTCACCGCGCCTTAATGGCTGGACAAGAAGTTATATATATTACCACGCCTTAACGGCCGGGCAAACTATTATATATGTATATATGGAAAAGTCCTTTTTTTAAGAAGCTAAGCATGCCCGACATCCGCCTTAAAAAGGCATTCAGAGGCATAGGTTGATCTCTTTTATATTACTTTATCTTCATACTTTCATTGTGTTATCTTCCATGTTCGGTATCTCTTACTATGTTACTATTCATGCCTTACATACTCAGTGCTCTGTTCGTACTGACGTCCTTTCTTGTGGACGCTGCGTTTATGCCTGCAGGTTCAGATAGCCAGCCGAGTAAGCCAGACCAGTAGGAATTCTTCCCAGTTCGAGCCAGCAAGCTCCATTTGGATCGGAGCTACAGCCTTTGGTATGCTATTTTGATATGTACATCTACGGGTATGATAGGGCCTTGTCCTATCTTTTCAATAGTCTGTATTCCATAGAGGTCTGTAGATAGTGAGATGTTGCCGTGATGTTATGCAGCCTCGTCGACGCTTGTTTGTCGTACCGCACATGTCACGGCCTAATCGGCTTGCGCTGCTACTCTCAGTATTTGTGTTTACATGTATGCTTTGGCCGTGAGTTCTCGAGATGATGTTTCTTATGTTGATGGTTTCGAAGAAAGTATAGCTCAGTTATAGATTGCGTATGGGCCCAGGTTAATCAGTGAGAAGTAAATGCGCGCATAGGAGTGCTTAGCCAGTAGTGGTCGGGTACTCGTCACGATCCATGGGTACAAGTCTTGACGAAAGTGGTATCAGAGCAGTTCGTCCTAGGGATTGTCTACAGACCGTGTCCGGTAGAGTCCTGTTTATGGGTGTGAAACCGGCCACACTTATAAACAGGAGGCTGTAGGGCATTTAGGAATCATTGACCTTTCTTTCTATCGTAGATCATGCGATAGAGCCAGAGTTTAGGAAAGATCATTTCTGACCCCTTTTTCCTGTAGGTAAGTACAGACTAACACAAGATGAAAAGATCAGCCTCGGACAGTGGGGGTGCTAAAAAGGCCCCTAGAGTAGATTCAGGACCATAGGCTCCGGGACTGAGCAGAAGGAGCCTCAGCTATTCTATTGAGACTGATCCCTCTGAGGATCCGGTGACGATTCCTCTAGAGTTTTTGACTTCTATAGAGGAGGATCCGTCGGAGGACAGTTATGACATGGACTTGTCTGAGGGTTCGTATGGGACACCGGAGGAGGAGATTCCCGAGGCCGTACTAGCTGCTCCTATGGTAAAGCACTACGTTAGACCAGCTACCCCGGTGAGTGTTACTAATTACTCTAGCCCTCTAACCTGGCCTTCAGTAAACCAGGAGTTACCTGATTATCCATGTCCCATAGACTCAGATGAGAGAGATGACGAAGGCCAAACTAGCAGATGGTGATAAGACAATGATGAAGAGTACACTTCACTCTATAGCCTACCAGATCAGGCTACAGACCGATCGGCTACAGTTATATGAGTTCTTTATTAAAATTTCCTATGTGTGTGGATTTACCGTAGATTACTACTTAATAGCGGCGAGCGGAAATCCTAAATGGACCAATAACCAAAGTATTTATAAGTAACTGCGATTAAGATGTTTTCGCCACCATTGGGAATCTTGATGTTTAGGATGAAAAGTAGTCATACATGCAAATTGAAGGTGATCATTGAGGATTTCAAAGACCAAAATAGCATTTGCTTAGTCGGACGAGTAAGAGGTTATTTCTAATCTGGAGGGAGGTGCATTACGAGAATTTATTGGAATCCGTTAGAATTTCAACTTGTTCTAGGGCATGTGATAAAGGTCACGCAGTAGGGAGGATGCGATCATACCAGCACTAACGCACTAGACCCCGTTAGCATTCCAAGGTTAAGCGTGCTGGGGCGAGAATAATACTAGGATGGGTGACCCACTGGGAAGTGTACTAAAAGTCCTACAAATTCAGACATAAGAGACAGATGAGAAGCTAGAGTAGCTTAAGGGAAATTGGAGTATGCGGAGTGGTTGGAAACCTTAAAAGGTTGCGAAGGATGAGGCGAGCTAGACCCGCAGAGAGAAAAAAGGTGCGTTATAGCTCTAGAATTAGGATGAGTTTGAATAGTATTTGGAAATATTTAGTAGACATATATATGTGTGTGTGTGTGTGTGTGTTTGACATTCCATATGTGGCTGCGCCAACTAGTATGTGTGTCCCAGGAACCGACGTTGCGGTATACTAAAGGCATTAATCGAACAAGGTAGTGAAGTTCAAGTGATAGATGATACAAGGTGAGTTGATGATATTTTCACCAAAGGATGAATGTGTGAGGTCAGAGAACAGATTTCGATATGTTGGACTAAGGGATGGTAACCACAAATGAGGATGTGAAATAAGAGAGAGAGAATGATCAGGCCTTGCAACGATACTAAGAGATTCTCAGTTCTCGAGAGGTCTATAAAAGGATAACTGTGTAATTATATTGACACGGGTGCCTCAGAAATGGAGGAGCTTTCCCAACGGAGGATTTAAGAATAGAACGGATTTGCACGTTTAAAGGAGTATTTCACGAATTTCGGGGTCAATATTATAAAATAACAAGGGGAGAATGGCGCTCGAGGAGGAAGGAACTCGAGGAAGGTTTGAGGATGAAAAGTAGGAAAGGTACACTAACGGGCTGATCAAAAGGAGAGGGGAAAATAAAAAAAAATAAAAAAATTGAGCAATCACCCAGGGAGAAGCGAGAGGATAATGAACTAACAAAGCTAACCGGGAGGTAGTACATCAATGACATGGGATGAGGATAAGGAATACCGAGATTTAGTTGTAGAGGAAATAGGAGGATGTATGGGAAATATTCATGAGTATGGATTAGCCTTGGCGGCAGGAGGGAGAAGAAAGAAGAGAATATATTTGCAAGGATTTCGCGATACGAATAAGAAGTGGCAGAACACTGGAAGAACTACAACGCATAGATGGGATGCAAATAAGTAGTCAAGGAAAATCTCGGATAAGTGAGCTAAGTGAGAAAAAGGATCGACAGTGGAAGTGGAAGAGTGTAGCATATTAACTCTCAATGATATATTGTAGACGTAAAGTGAAATCGAAAACTCAGAGTAAGAAGAATTTCAGTGATAATAGTTGTGAAGGAAAACGAGGGATAAAAAGAGGAAATTATGACCAAACGTTCCGTAAAATGTTTTGATAGATTCCAATGTCCCTATTAACCTGTTCATTCGGGAAAATGTTCAGTCATAAAAGGTAGAAGTAGAAGGGCCTCAAAGAGGTAGCGAGAATGGATCGGTAATGCATAAGCGCTTTGTTTAAATGCAAAGCCCTCGATTAGCAGAAAGGAAATTAAGTCAAGCTATACAATGAGAGAACTCCGGTATTATAAAAGACCAAGAGAGTTGGAGGATCGTTAGGGTTGGCCGATGACTACTGATATTTGAAAGTTACTAGCGTATAAGATCACACCCTTAAAAAGGGGGGAAAAGCGGATCTAACCCTGAAATGAAGTATAGCATTGTTAAAAATTCCAAAAGTAGGAAGACGTTAACTTGAAGAGGCCAAAATTTGGGACGTAGTGGCATATCAAGAAAGCAGTAAGAGGGAGAAGAAATAAATTAAAGATAAGCATACCACAAAGCAGGTATGAAAAGGAATTAAAATGGATCAAGAGAAGACTTCATGCAGACACGAGACATGATATTTCTAGACCAGGGAAGTTTGTGCCGCACCTAAATAGGCAGCAACGTATCCTAAAGAGTAATAAAGAGAGTAAGAAAGGTCTCCAAGATAATTTCACAGAGAATGGTGGAAAGGATGACGAACCCAAAGGACACTTGGGATGACGGCAAGAGGGAATTTTAGCACCGGAAGGGATGGCAATTGTAGCAAAAAGAGCAACGGTTGGCAATTTGGCAATTTTTGAAGAAAGGAAGAACATTGTTCGGCCGTACTACCGGATATTAGGATACTCGAGGTACGACCACATTCTATAGGTCGTACATTATTGTATGGGCTGTACATGGTAACCGTACATTTGTCGATTCACTAGACAACATAAATACACATTTCGGTCTTTTATTCTATTATCACCCTTTTCAAGCCCTTGCACGAAGGTTCTCTTCTCCCATCACTCTCATACACCAAGGTAAGCCTATTCCAAGCCTCCCAAGTGAGTTCTAACATATATATATGAGTTCTAAGTAGAAATTCATTGTTTCAACCCTAGGGTTTTCAAGAAAACCTAACTCAAGGTTTAAGGTTGAAGCTTTTGGGGATTCTTCTCCAAGTTCAGACCATTATTACAAGTTTTGGAGAGATTAAGGTATGTAGGGTTTCTATCCACGCGTGGGAACATCTTTGTTTTCTCCACGCCACGATCATCCATGAAAATATGAAATTTCACAAACCTAGGATTTCTATTCTAATTCATGATGATCCTAAGTTACATATATATAATGCTATATCATGTTTGTATTACCAATTCATTCTTGTATCTTGATAGTCCGTGTTGGTTATTGGGAATCCGTCCGTAATCCATGAATAACCATGTTTTGAATTCCATCGGTTCATGTATGCAAGTTATGAATTATTATGCTTAATTCCATGAAATCCTACATGTTTCTGTGTTTTCATACAAGTTATGTAACGACTCGTTTGGCCGTTACAGTACTTTTGACCTCTTTGACCCTTTTTCGAGCCTTTTTTAGCTTATACTCCCTATGTTTCAATTTATGTGAATCTATTTCCTTATTAGTCCATGCAAAAAAGAATGACCTTTTTCTATATTTGGAAACACTTTACCTTTATGCAATGATTTATAGCCACACAAAATATATGTGACTCATTTAGGACCACAAGTTTAAAAGTCTTTTCTTCTTTCTTAAACTCTGTGCCCAGTCAAATGGGTTCACACAAATTGAAACGAAGGAGTATTAGACTTGCGGGGATGGGTGGTACGATTTTTGAGGTCATCAGCTGAATATTAGATGGGTTTTTGTGATACTAAGCCTTAAAGCGAAAGATGCTTGACTCAAAGTTGACTTTTAGGTAAATGAACCTTTTTTTGGTAATCCGTCAATTTTGAGAGGTCTAGATGGTCGTTTGCGATCCGCGGGTTTGTTTGGTTCGGTTCCCAATGCTTTAGAGTGCATTTTAGGACTTGGGTTGGAAAGTTGATTTTGGGTATTGGGGGTTGACTTGGTCAACGAGACCCCCGTTGGGAAATCCGAGGCAACGAGTGAGTTCATAGCACATTTTTATGTGTGTATACATGTTTGTGTTGTATTTACAGGGCCTCGGGTGATAGTCGAATTTATGGTTGAGACTTGTGGAGTTTTGGGGAAATCTGGTGTCTGGTGCATCGCCATGGTGACACCAGGACTGCGGCACCAGTATCGCTACGGTGATGGCCCTGCTACTATAGCAGCTTAATGAGATTGTGATTGACCGCCGGGGCCATCAAGTCACCACTGCAATGGCTCCGCCGTAGCGGATTGCAGACCGCCGTAGCGGTCGACGGGAACCTAAAGGACTTAATTTCTATTTTAGACCCTATCACTTCTCACTCATTACTCTCGGTCCTAGAGCTGCTTTGGGAGCAAAACAAGAGATTCTAAGGCAATTCTTCATTGGGTTAAGTTCATCTAACCCTATTCTTCATTTATGATTCATAATCCACCTTAGAAACTCCCTAATTCATGCTAGAATCTTTCTATAACATAAGGATTAAAGGGGGTTCTTGGGGTTTCTTTCTTGAATGAACTTTTGGCTATCAAACCTTGATTTGTTTGTGGAATAATCTTATATTAGTATGGAATTGATGGGTAATAGCTTTATAAACATGTTTCCTTCATTATTAGTAACCAATTCATGAATTTGGGAATTACGGTTCATACCTAAAACTGGGGGTTTCTCTTTAAATACGATTTTAGCTTAATATTGAGTTGTTTTGGGAATTGATTAGTGGGTTTGGATCACTTAGACTTGAATTGCATGTTTCACTTTCAAATTTCCTGTTTTGCCCTTATGGGCCCATTTCCCCAAATTTCATAGGCTTAAGCTGACCAAATTAGAAGCCTAGCAATATGGGTACCGTTCTTCATTATTTCTAATCTAGATTACATTATAAATAGGGCCTGATCATTTGGAGGCATTGAGGAAGGGCAAGGCACTCGCGTGATTGTTGGGATTCCTGTTCGGCACTCCAGGTAGGTTATGGCTTACTTTTTGGTTAGACTTCGGTTAGCGACTCGTATGTAGTACTTGGGAATTGTTGGAGACATCATGTGAACCTTCGGGTATGAAGTTTGAGATGGAATTCTAGGGTTGGTACACTTGTGTGACTTGTGAGTTCGGACACGTGGCCTGTAGAATCCTTAGGTTTATGCTTGGCTTTCTTATGAGAATTGGTGGTTTCTATGTATTATGGAAGACTAGTTGGAAGGGAAGGATTCATGTGATACTTGTACTATGATGGTTGTACTTATATGAAATGACTGGAATGCATATATTATTTATGATATTCTTATTGCATGACATACTTTCTCATATCCATAATATATCTGTCTTGGTTTTTATATCGGAAAATAGTGATGACGGAGGTAAGTATGATTCATGCAACATTGCTATATTTGCGGAGCCATCTCTATGCTATGTGATACAGAGGGGTTAGCAACGATTTGGATGGAGAAGTCATTCTAGGCTATGTGATACGGAATGACGGTACATGGACTTAGCGGTCCCCCATGGGTCATGACTATCGAGAGGAGGAAATCGTCCCCCCGAAGCATGTGTGTATCATTGCATTGCATTCCATATGCATTCAAAGTACATGTTCTTATTGTCATTTGGATAAAGATTGATCTTCGGTGATATTTGAGTTATTGGGTGGTTATTTGGTTATGTTTGGACTTGTGAACTATTTGAGACATGGTTGGTAATTGATTACACTATTTGTACTTGTTGACTTTTATCTGTCTGTGAGCATGATTATCTTTCTGTTTCCTTGTTTGCATGCGTGATCTAACTGTTGTCGGCCTATGATGCCTAGTCAGTACTGTGTTTTGTACCGATGCTACCTTGCTATACTCTTTTTACGAGTGCAGAGTTCGTTGTTGGGGAGACTTCCACACCTCGCGATTGATCCCGAGGCGGCGTTTCTAGAGTTTTGAGGGTGAGCTACTTATCATCCATGCAACCCGAGACTTTATCTTCTTTATTGTCCCATTTCTATTTCGAGCCAATATGTATTCAGATGATGTATTGACTATTCAGACTTGTAGTAGTATTTAGTAGCTCTTGTACTGATCATACCATGATTTGAGATTTTTTTATCTTCCGCACTTGGTATTTATATATTATGTCAGACTTTTAGTATTATTCTTGGGTTTTCATTCTTTTATTCATGATTTATTTATTGATGACTGGTTGCATAAAGGACGGGTTCACCTACTGAGGTGGGAAATAGTTGGTGCCCGCACGTTGCCCGAGTTGGGGCGTGACAAGTTATACTATATATCTATATTCATGTTATATTACACTTACGAATCATGTTTACGACCATGTTTATGTAATTCATGGGCTTCTAAGCCAATTATATTCATGTTCATATTTTGGGAGTTGCACAGATTACCGAGAAGGTATAATAGTTGAAACTACGTATGTCAGCATAGGATAAGGATCGCTCGGCCCAGTTAGGACGATTCCTTCATGTTACCCGTTGCAAGTTATTAGATCCATTCATGTCATGTTCATGCCTCGTACCCCGGCAAGGTACGAGATGACTTAGCTAATCGGACACAGATCAGACGCCACGTGCTCACGTAGTGATTACATGTCGGTTATGCTAAGGCTCTCATACTTAAAATGTTTTACTCATGTTGTGTGTGTGTATATATATATATATATATATATATATATATATGTGTGTGTGTGTGTGTGTGATATTCATGTTCATGTCTGGCTTATAATTTCAATTTTAGTCCTTATTATTTCACGTGCCATGTTTATTCATTCAGTTGCTTTACATACTAGTTCAATTCAAATGTACTGACATCCCTATTGCCCAGGGGCTTGCATTTCACGATACAGGTACTTATAGGACGATAGATCTGCTCGTTCGGACATTGCTTGTATCAGCTTTTGGTGAGCCCCATCTCATTCGGGGTTTGTCATCATTCATATTTCATGTTCATGTTAGTATGCACTCAAGTTTTAAACATTGATTTTCTTTTTTGAGTTGTAAAGCGCCAATAGACTATAAGTGCTAGTGTTCTTTACTGATTTTAGGGCAGTACATGGCTTATATAGTTGACTATAGTAGGATGAGGGGTGAACCCAAAAGGTTAAACAAGCTGTGAAATAGCTCTCGTGATTTGTAAATATTCACTTGGTATTACTACAAGCATATTATTTACCAAAAAAAAATTTGGTATTTTCCCCTTACATCCTACACAAATCTATTTTGTCGTTACCATTTTCAATTTCCCCTTCTATGTATAATTTTTTGTTTTATATTATTTTTTCTCTTATGTATTTTTATCAATAATTTGAATTATGTTATACTGTTAGCTTTGCACGACCTAAGTGTCTGTCCTGAGGTATACCTACTTCTCATTTGCGGACAAAACACGTAACCTAACATGATCTATAAACGCGTTTACGAAATAAAAATAACCAGGAAGGTAAAGGACACAATAATTTTAGGTGGAAACCACCTCGCTCAAAGGGTGATAAAAACTACAACCTACAGACCTGTAGGATTTCCCCAATCACTCCACTACAATTACTAGCCAACTGCAAATTCAAGTTACAGACCTGTAACCTAGGAACTACACCCTAATCCATATCTTATTAATCTCTTACTAGCAAGCAACCTTCAAATAGTAAACTCCTACTTGAAGTTTAATTTTCAACAATTGTTTGTATCTACTGATATGCTTCTATATAAGCGGATAAAGATACAACTCGATAGACCAAACCTAATACAAGATATCTAGACTTGTGAATTGGAGAACATTATACAGTAAAATAGTTCCTTCAATCCTTCTTCTTGCATTGGGGACGCAACCCTAAATTCTTGAATATGATGGATAGATCTTCCTCGCTCAATATTCTGATTCTCTCTTTGGGGTGCACAAACTTCATTATGGAAAGACCTGGATATAGGGTTGTTAACAGTTTTGGTTAAAACCAAAACCAAACTGAAAATTTAACCAAACCGAATAAAAAAATCGATATTTGGTTGGTTTGGTTTGATTTGGTTTTAAATTTTAAAAATCGATAATATTTGGTTTGGTTATGGTTTGATTAAAAAATAACCGAATAAATAACCGAACCAAACCGATAATTTATATACATAAATTTTATAATTATTTATATGTATAATATTAGTTTTTCATAAATAATTATAAATATTTTATACCTTTAATCATTAATTTGATTTTTGGTCTACTTATTTCACATGATTGTTTAAGGCCCATGTTTTTAAAAATATATCCAAGCCGATGTCTTTAAGTCTTTTAACTCTTTAAGGGCTCGTTTGGTTAGAAGATAAGTTATCCCGGGATAACTAATTTCGGGATAACTAATTCCGGGATTAATTATCCCCGGATTGTTATTCCACCCTCTATGTGGGATAAAAAAAATACTATAATCCCGGGATTAGTTATCCCGAGTTTTTATTCCAACCAAACGTGGGATAAGGTGGTACTAAATTTTTATCCCATCACTATTTTTCCTTATCCATCATACCAAATGAGCCCTAAGTGTTAAGTGTAAACCTACTAACAGAAGATCACGTTAGAGTGTAATGTCTTTAACTTAAATTTTTAGCCTTTCTTTGTCAGTCATTTGATTTTAGGTTGTTTCTTCCTTTCTTTTCGAATTTATACCTTTCTTTTTTCTTGTCTGAATGGGTCCTAAACTTCTAATATTTTTCATATGAAAAGGACAGAGGTTGTAGATTTGGAGGTTCATATAGAAGATACTTCAGTAGCATCAACATTTGCTGCAACTCAAGCACATGGTAATGCCCTAATACTTCTTCCGTGGGTAATCGTCCTAAAAAACAGAAAAGAACAACTCCTTGTAGTCGAGACCCTAGCCTTGGGGATAATAATAGAAAAACATCTAAAGTTTGGGATCATTACACAAAGTTTTTTTAATAAAATGGGAGAATTGATGGCAAAATGCAAGTAATGCCCCAAAGTTTGGGATCATTACACAAAGTTTTTTTTATTTCATATATTTTCATTTTAATTTTAGGCAGTCTTTATGTTTAATTAATATGTATGTTTGTACCAACAACTAAAAGCTCCTATGCTCTACTTTATTTCCAGGTATGTGTATTAAGATGACAAAAATGGTGCAGCCACTACTAAGTTAGTTTTTAGCTCTACATGTAATAGTTTAGCAACTTTGAGTAAGTTGAGTATTACACCATCACTAATAGTGTAAATGTTTCTATGATGTATGTTCCACCTTAAACTATAAATAAAAGTTATCGTTTGAACAAAAAAAAAGACTTGTATTTTTTAACTTTTTAATGTTTTACTGATAAGTCTCACGGCTGCTAGTCATAAACCAAAAAATCGAACCAAACCGAACCAAATCGGTGGTTATTATTTTATTTGGTTTGGTTATGGTTTTAGACATTTAAAAACCGACTACATTGGTTTGGTTATGATTTTAATCAATAACTGACCCAAACCGAACCATGAACACCACTACCTGGATATATATATATATACATAGCATTGAATATCCACAGGTCGGTTAACACAAAACCCTTTCCTAGTCGGTCAATGACCCGCACGTAGAGTTTGTGTTGTACTTGGATTCTTGCCTTGTTGAGTCTGCTTCTAATACATGTAGAAGACTTACTAATCCATACAAATATGGCAAGGAACCTTTCATACTTGACCGCCACGTCCTTTCCATAATTTTGCAAATCCTAATTCTTTGTAGGACTTGCCCTGGCACATGTTCACGAACCTGTTTCATCCACCTAGTTCGTTTGTCTCTGAATCTCTGCACTGTCTGAGATAGAACATGTTCTTGTACCTGTTCCAACAATATCTTTCATTCTTCATCTACCATTGAGCTGCTTTTGAGATCTTGGCTGGAACATGTTGACAGACCTGTTTTATATAACTGTAAGCCCTGTGTCCGCAACTGGTTAACTTCACTTCTGATCATTTTAAGCTCTTCTTCATACAATGTCTTCGCTTCTAGGTCATTCTTCCACTACATTTGGTGATCTGTGATCATTCCTCCTTCTGCATATGATGACTCTTTGGTATAGAACTTGTTTTGCATACTTGTTCTATTGCTTCAATGAACTGCTTCTTTCACTGAGTCATCTATTCTCCCTTGTTCTGTTGTCTTATTAATTTAATCATTTATGTTACATACTGAACATCTCTATATGCTGAGTCACTTCTTTGTCTGTGCTTGTCTGTATTTGATGGAACATGTGCATTGCTTGCAGTTGTCTCTTGCGATCGATTCGGTCTTTGGGCTAGTTCCATGTGCATTGCATTGTTTCTCATTCAGACATTGCACAGTGTTTGGAACTTTTGCTTCAATTAGCCAGAGGTATAGCCTGGTTTGTCTTCTTCATGGTATCGTGATCAATCATTGTTCATCTTTTGTCAATCATCAAAACTCATTTACGCATTAGTCTAGCTAATGCCAACATATACCTTATTATAAATTGTAATTTAAAATCATTAAAATAATGACTATAATAGTTCTTTCATGAATTTGTATAAAATCTACATTACTTATTTGAATCTGTACCAAAGCATAATGAGATAGGTATATTTGAACCAAAAGTACAAATGTAGGGGTATATTTTGACCGTAATTTAAGTGACGGCTATATTAAACTATTTTTGATAGTGCAAGGTTATATTTAGCCCTTTTTCATTTTGATTGTAGACTAATCTTTCTTCACGTGCATTAGTTTAACTCTTATCATTATTATAAAATTTGTATTACAAAATGATGAGCTTTAACAATATACAGTTTTTAAAAATTATTTGTGTCTTCAATTTTGCTTTAAAAATAAATTATTTCCTCAATTATGAATAATTAATATTTTACACCTTCGTCCTATGCAAATCTATTTCTCGTTGTTCA
Organism: Lycium ferocissimum; assembly: GCF_029784015.1. Lineage (NCBI taxonomy): Eukaryota > Viridiplantae > Streptophyta > Magnoliopsida > Solanales > Solanaceae > Lycium > Lycium ferocissimum. The sequence continues at coordinate 7,685,791 of NC_081351.1, forward strand.
CGAATTTCTTGATGCAACATGCATAGCTCATAAACCGAATTCTTCATTGAATCCAACTCGCAATAGGAATCAGATTCGCAGCTTTTGATGAACAGTCTTCTAAGGACCGATTCTTTTGATATTTTCATAACACTTCTTCAATCATGTTAGTCTATCACCAAGGAACCTAGTTCATTTATACTCCTTTTGTCCCAATGTAAGTGTCTTAGTTTGACTAGGTACGGATTTTAAAAAATAAAACAGTCTTTTGAATTTTGTGGTCCTAAATTAAAGATGTGTATAATTTTCTAAAATGTCCTTTTGAATCTTGTGGCTATAAACTTTCCATGTAGAATATTTGAATTGTCAACTTATTAAATATGGAATGAGACACTCTTTTTGAGACAGTCCAAAAACAAGTAAGACATTAAATTGAGACGGAGGGAGTAGTTGTTTGTTAATCAACAAAATCAATTTAAGCTCAATTCAACATATTCTCTATCTTTCACAAAAAAAAAAAAATCATAATAAAAAGGTCGTAAAACAAGCATTTACCTTGATATAATCTAGAGTTTCATCACATACCGCAAGCATGCACTTTGTTTAACACCTCGTACCTTCAAACTAAGCCATATTCAAGATTTTGGGGCTTAGAAAACCAAGGTAGGGAGTGTTAGGATTAAAAATTAGTTTCAGTAAGTGAATTAATGTTTTACATAATTTATACGGGCCGTACATTTATGTAAATGCCATACTTTGCACCGTACATTGCCCCCAAAAGTCCATGCTTTTGTTTACGAGGTATGGCCATATTTTATGGGCCGTATTTTGATCATGTACCTCACAGGGGAAAAAGTCGAAGTGTTTGGAATTTGCAGGATTTCAGTTTTTAATTCTATTTTTCATTCTCTCAAGCCCTAGAACGAAGGTTTTCTTCTCCCATCAATTTCATGCACCAAGGTAAGCCTATTCCAAGCAATCCAAGTGAATTCTAATGTATATACATGAATTCTAAGTAGAAATTCATTGTTTCTAACCTGGGGTTTTCAAGAAAACCCATCAAAAGGTTCAAGATTCAAGCTTTTGGGTTTCTTCTCCAAGTTCAGACCATTATTACAAGTTTGGAGCGATTAAGGTATGTAGGGCTTCTATCCACATGTGGAAACATCACTGTTCTTCCCCACTCTACGTTCATCCATGAAAAGATGTTCCACAAACCTAGGGTATCTACTCTAATTCATGATGATCCTAAGTTACATGTACCATGACATACCATGTTCGTATTAAAAATTCGTTATTGTGCTCTTGATATTCCATTTTGGTTATTGGGAATCCGTCTATAATCGATGAACACCTATGCTTTACATTTCATGGGTTCCTAAATGCATGATATGAACTAATATGTTTATTTTCATGAAATTCTACATGTTTTCCATGTTTTCATGCAAGTTGTACTATATACTTGTATTCATGCCATAACATAATCACGAATCATCTTTGCAAGTCATGTTATGAAAACCATGGGCTACTAAGCCAACTATAACCATGTTCATGTTCATGTTTTGGGAGTAGCATAAGTTTACCGAGAAAGCTCAGACAGCCTGAAACTACATATGCCAACGTAGGGTAAGGGTCGATCCACCCAGATTAGGACGACACCTTCAGATAATTGAATTGGATATTTTCATTTGATGCTCATGTCTCATACCCTATAAGGGTATGGGATTGCTCGTCTGGTCGGGCCAGGTACTGGACTCCATGTACCCACGTGGTGATTCCATATTGTTGGTTATACTATGACTCTCCCACAAGACACAGATATACATATGTACTTATAATATTTTTACTCATGTTACAAATTTATCCATGACAGATGATGCTTATGTTCATGTTCAGCTTACAGTTTCAGTTTCAGTTCTATTATTTCATATGTCATGTTTATTTCATTTAGTTGCTTTACACACCAGTACAATTCAAATGTATTCACATCCTTTTATTGCTTGAGAGCTTGTATTTCACGATGCAAGTATTGATTTATAGGACAACGGATCTGCTCGTTAGGACATTGCTTGTATTAGCTTTTTGTGAACCCCATCTTATTTGGAGTTTTGTCATTATTTATATTTCATGTTCATGTTAGTCATGTAGTCAAGGAATGCCTGGGGCCTTGTTCTGGTAAATAGTTTTAGCAGTCAGACTCACGTTTAGAGGTATCATAAACTAGTTCAGTTAGGTCATGTCAGATGTTCAGTTGAGTTAGCCTTGTTGGCCACGTTACTATATTTTCAGACTATTTCTTAATTTATGATATGATGGCATTTTCAGACTTATGATTATGGGGTCCTACATTTTACTCAAATTATGCATGTTTAACTTATATACCATATCAACGCATGTCTCAAGTTGATTCAACAAGCCATGTGGTTCGCTCTTGTCATATGCATCAAGGCATCGAGTGCCATATTATGCCCATGCCATGGTTTGGGGTGTAACAAAGCTTGGTATCGTAGCCTAGGTTCAAGTGTATTAGAGAGTATGAAATCGTGTCTAGTGGGGTCACTTTTGTAGGTGTTTGCGCACCACACATATAGATAGTTGACCACCAAGACATCTAGGATTATCTCACTTCTTTCATACTCTAGATCATGCAGTTAGAGCTATGCTTTTAGGAATTCTTCTACCTCGTGCGTATTACGTATTTCAGAAATTTCTTGTAAAAAGAAAGTACACCAAGAGGACTTCAGCTACTAGCCAGAGAGCTGCTACAAATGTTGCCCAGAAGTGGAGCCTCAAATTCAAAGTGCCGCATTAGATCCAGCGACCCCACCTGCTACTAGAGGGCCTGCGGAGATCTGTACTCGAGTCTCGCTGCCCAGTTCCCTTGACATTGATGTTAGGAGAGCTATCCAGCTACTCACCCAGATTATTGCTACTCAAGCACAACATTAGGGAACGGCTCCAAGCGCAAGTGCTAGTGTAGGGTCATAGAGTTCTAGGACTCAGGAATTTCTACATATGAAGCCTCCAGTTTTTACAGGAACTATTAAGGGGGAAGATCCTCAAAATTTCATTGATGGGCTTCAAAAGGTTTTTTGTGTTATGCATGCTTCAGAGACGGAGGCAGTAGAGTTAGGAGCTTATTGGTTGTAGGATGTTGCTCATATCTGGTGCGAGTCATGGGAATAGTCTCACGGGGAAGAAGTATCTCTTGCTACCTGGGATGAATTTACAAATGCTTTCATTGACCACTTCCAGGTGCTTGAGGTCAGGGAGGCAAAGGCCTACGAATTTGAGAGACTCAGGCCTAATGACATGAGTGTGAATGATTATTACCTGAAGTTTGTTTCTTTGGGCAAGTATGCTTCGTATATGGTCCCTGATATGAGGGAAAGAGTTAGGCGATTTGTGTTGGTCCTTATACCAGACTTGTATGGTGATGCTAATATTGCTGCTCAAAATAGATAAATGACCATTACCAAGATGGTTGCCTTTGTTCAGGGTAATGAGGACAGAATGAAGGAACAAAAGGCCCTCCAGAAAGAGAAAGATAGGGTATTCAATAAAAGAGCTAAGTCTTCAGGTAACTTCAGTCATGGGGGAGGTGGAGGCAGGAAATTCTTCAAGAACAGGTCATCAAGACCCGCTCCATCTGCAACCGGTTCCCTAGCCCCAGAGTTCAGGCATGATTAGAAGACATAGAGTTTCAAGCTAGCTGGTTCCTATTTTTAGGCTAGTGTGGGTTAAAAGACTTATGATATTCCGGTTTGCAGCAAGTGTGTTACACCTCGAAAATTTCCTGTTAAATTACAGTGAATAGACTAACTAAAGGTATGACGTATACGGAGTTTTGATAAGTAAGAAATGGCATTTGATGACCCTATGTATGATTTCAAAGACATTTAAGGTAAGGGAAGAAAGTTGTTAAGGAAAGCGAGGTATGTGTTGTGTGTCGGGCAAGATTTACGAGCATCGAATTAATGAGAGTTTAATGATGTTTTGGAGAAGTGCTATAATGTCCCTTAGATTGGTAATAAGGTGTTAAACAAGTGTTAAGAAGGTTCCATCAGGATTGGAGATCAAACGAACGACGGAGATCATTTCAGGGAGAAGGAGTTATACGACCGACTTATACGGTCCGTATAACATTATACGGTCCGTATAAGGGTCCGTATAACACCCACCAGAGATGATGACTACTTAGTGGTGAACCACAACCATTTATACGGGCCGTGCAATGTTCCACGGACAGTATAAGTGTCCGTGGAAGTCCCGACGGGCTGAGTAAGTTCAATTGTATAAATGTGTTCCCACTTCATTAATTTCATTTTCCCACACTTCTTCATCTCTCTCAAGACCTCTAGAAGATTCCACATACTTCATCTATAAGAATACAAATGAAATCAACGATCAATATCAAGAATTCAAGTGAACCAAGTGTATGAAACACATCAAAGTTCATCCAAGCCAAGAAATTTCAAGGCAAGTGAATTAGGGTTTTGGGTGCAAGAAGAGTATTCCACTCAAGACTTATTCTTCCATTATATAAGGTGAGTTTTATGGTATTTCCATGTTATTTGAGGTGTTGGAAAGTTGAAACACTTGGATTGTAGAAGAATATATATAATGGGTCATAAATGTGGGAATAGTGTCATTGTTGAGCCATAGCTTGAAATGAATCATGAATATGGATATGTTGTGATTGTAAGTAGGTTATGAATGACATTTAGAACATGGGATAAGCATTATATGTGAGGGAACGTAATAGTGAACTATGACCATGATTATGGAGGAATTGAAGTGAAATTGTAAAATGTGGATAATGTAGATGAATGATGATTGTTGCTTATAATATTGTGAATGTTATTATGGATGTTTGGGAGTGGATATGGAATGTGGGGAAAGTTGTATAAACAAAGGAGATGCTGCCCGATTTTCTCTAGCTTTAGTAGGCACGTTCTTATAATCGATTAGCTAATGTTGATGCGAATTCTCTTGAAGGTGGAAACGTGGGCATTGAAGGAGAACAAGCAAGCGATAGAATAGTTAAACGAAAAAGGTATGTAAGGCTAGTCCCTTCTTTCTAAGGCATGACTTTATGGTATAAATCTTCCTATCTTTCTATGACTTCTCTACATATATGTATGTATCGGAAATGATGAGTCTACGCTATAGAGAGCTCTCATGAGATAAAGTTAAGAGGTATGTTATGAATATGATGATTAGCCCAAGTCTAGAGACCCTAAAGCTCATGATATGATGTTTCTACAAAGCTAATGACCTTCATACGATCCCTTGATATTATTCATTGTTGCTAGACCCACTTTATGATGTTAGTCCCTTCCTTTTTAGGCATGAATCTTATGGCACGATTTTCCCCCCTTCTCCATGAATTTCCTACATTCCAAAGAACCAAGAGTCTATGTTCATGAATAGTCATATGAGATAAAGATAAGAGATACATTATGAGCACGATAGTGATGATGATGAGTCTATGACTATAAGGAGCTACATATGTATGAGATAAAGAAAAGAGGTAAGACACGAGTATGATAATTGATGATGATGAGTTAAGTCTAAAGAATCCTAAAGTGAGATATGATGCCCATGAAGTTAATAATTCTAAGTATGGTTCTGTTGATGCTTTTTCTTGTGTACACTCACCTTAAAACGTTAGTCCCTTAAAGGTGAGATATGATGATTATGATTACTCCATAATGTAACCGGGGGTCCACGACCTTATGTCACCCCGACATTGCCATAGTGCCTTCAATGTGCTAATGTATGCTTTAATGATAGATGTATGGTAACGCTAAGGATGATGTTGATTCCATTTATGTATTTTTAAGTATATGTATGCATGTATGTAAGCATCGAGTCCCGGAAGGGCCGAGTACGGATAGCATCGAGTCCCGAAAGGGCCGAGTACGGATAACATCGAGTCCCGAAAGGGCCGCGTACGGATAGCATCGAGTCCCGGGAGGGCCGAGTACGGATAGCATCGAGTCCTGGAAGGGCCGTGTACGGATAGCATCGAGTCCCGGAAGGGCCGAGTACGTGTCACACCCCGACCTTACTAGGGTGTGATGGGCACCCGACCCTCCTCAGAGTCGAGCGAACCCTTAAACGTTCGCGTTACTAAAACCTGTCATTTCGAAAATTTTTAAGAAACATGAAACTCTTCAAACAATAATCATTATCTAAAAATGCATACTCTTTTAACATTTACAAATCATCCGCACTTCCCGACGCGCTATCCACAGACAACGTCCGCAAAGTCTCTAGGATATAGATACTCGACATAAGTACTCGACACGGCAACACTCCGAACCGAGATGGAGCTCGCCAATCCCACCGGAACAGCTCCTAGCAAAGTCTTTTACTCGTCGGGTGTACTGCGTGGCATGAAACGCACCCGAAGAAAGGGGGTCGATACGAAGAATGTACCGAATATGTAAAGCATTACCGTAGCGTATATCGAAAAGTACAACGAGAAAGCAAGTTTAGGTTACCTGACATGAATTAAATATTTAAATAAAATAGTCCCTTCGGACGGCCGCTTCCGGCCTAATAATAATAACAATAATAGTAATAACAATAGTAATAACAATGATAATAATACTAGTAATCCCCTTCGGGTGTGCCGGTTCCGACATACGTCTATCCTGGCCCCTTCGGACATGCCGGTCCCGGAATAAAATGATGGCCCCTTCGGGCATGCCGGTCCAACATACGTCTATCCTGGCCCCTTCGGACATGCTGGCCCCGACATAATAATCCTAGCCGCCGGGCATGTCACTCGTGGCATACGGCTACCCTACCCCCCTTCGGGCATGCCACTCGTGACATAATACTAATCCTAGCCCCTTCGGGCATAATAATAATAGTAATAATAATAATAATAAAATCTGCACCCCTTCGGAGTGGTTTTGGAAAATCTGAATAATAAGATATCGCACTCCCTTCGGAGTGGTTTTGAAAAGTTTTATAAAATATCACACTCCCTTCGGAGTGGTTTTGAAAAGTTTTATAAAATATCACACTCCCTTCGGAGTGGTTTTGAAAAGTTTTATAAAATATCACTTAATAGTTAGGGCAATAGCCAAAAGTTTTCCTTCAATTGTGGTACAAAAATAAGTCAAATAAACAGTAGGCGGAGATCCGGGAATAGCGGATCCGCCCTGAGTCAACGGAGGTGGCGTACTCGAATTACATATACTAAGCTTAATGGAGTCATTTATGGAAGTTTCAAGGCAATTCGATTACATTCTGCAAGTTACGGACGTTTGAGCATTTTTCCAACAAGATATAAGGATTCGGTTCAATCGACCGAATGAATAGTGCTCAATTTCGAATCGAATTTCGATGAACAGAATAACCCCCGAGGCTCAAATTCAAGCCTAGTACACCTAGGACATGCCAAAGGAAGGAGAGGGATAGCTTCACATACCTTTCTTGCTTGTTAAGCTCGTCAAGACTCCAATCCCGTTTCGTCAAAATCCTACAAATGGTCACATTTACCAGTTACTATTCATGAGGTTCAAACTTCCAACCTGGGTTTAGTATCTGCCTACCGAAATTTCGGCAGCATCTCCCCTGTAAATACACCATCCCGAGAATTATGGCTCGGCCCAAATTCAATAACAATCCGAGAATGGAACTCGGCCACATTATCACAGCAATGCCAACAACATCAATATTCAATTACAAACACATTCTAACACAAGTAACCTTCATTTCTACAAAGACAATTCCAACACATTTTCCTTTTCTCAAATTCATAATTCATATTAACATTTCATGTACTAACCACACTATTTCTCGTCAATGCAAGAAGACTACATGCAAGCCACACTAACTTTCACATCATCTTTCCAACAATCACAACTTCACTAGAATTATCATATTCTCATTTGCATCATAGAATACATATTAACAACGACTAGATTACTACATAGAACTTGGTTCATACTTCTCACACCATGCACATATATATTCGGCCACCTCCCACATTCACAACTTCAACCAAAATCATCAAACTTTCATTTCCAATATAGAGTCCATAATAACCACAACTAGAATACTACATAAAACTTAATTAATCTTGCCTACACAATACATGCATACACACGGCCACACCATGCCAACTTCCATATTTTCATGAACTTTATCCATCCCCACATACTACAATGTAAATGAACCCTTCATAACATATAAAAAAGGATTAAGACTTACCTTTCTTCCTTAACTTCTTCACTTGTCCAAGGTGTGGAATCATCGAAACGAACGTCCTATCTTCCGAAATAATTATACCACGTTGTAGAGGACCCTTGAATTAGTATAAATACATGAAGAAAAATAATTTTTTGACCAAGATTTCCCATGGTTCATTTTTTCTTCATATGGCCGAATAGGCCTTTCCTTTTCTTTCTCTCTTTTTTTTTTTGTTCTTTCCTTTCTTGAACGTTCCAAATGGTAAGTTGTATATATATATAATTATATATATATATATATTTTCAAGTCCCTCAAGAAGAAAATTTTGAACACATGGTCCTTATTCTTTTCTCAAAGCTTCTAGAATTTTTTTTTGTTAAAGATGACTTTGTCATCTTTTAATAACACATTTTGGACTCTCATATGGGTCTTGGCCCATCAAGATGGACGGCCACACTTGGCCCAAGTCATACAAGCCCATTTTTTTTTTCGTATCTAGTCTAGTAAATCATGAAAAATAATTTCCAAATTCCGAATTTTCCCTTAGCCTTCCTCAATATTTTCATACTAATAAACAACTTGTATATATAAAAAACTTGGGAAGTAGTCTTGCCCTTCACCTACCACGACTATCTTGAAATATCCGAATGTATAAAATACGGGATATAACATCCTCCCCCCCTTTAGAACATTCGTCCTCGAATGTTCAACTGATCTTATGAGGTCTTGTAGCACTTCGGGGGTCCGTTTTATGGTCGTTCTTCTCTTGATGCCCATCCTTATCCTTTACCTTATGCTCCTTGGCCTTCACACAAATCCTCAGTTTATGTCATAGGTTTCCCTTCTGGTACTTGAGAATATGGTGATCCCTTTTTGGTCTAATATAATATAGCCTCCCCCCCTTTTAAGGGCTCCTTATATGCCAACAGTTCTTCTTTTTCAATTCCGCGTATAACACATATTGAAGATTTCTCATCATAAGTTTTCCTTTTACTTTCCGTCGATACCCTCACATATAAGATATCATACATGTTCATACACATATGCACATATAATTAGTATCAACTAACCCCGAATATTACCACACTTTATTCAAGCCTATCAAATTGCTTAACCGAATGGACATACTTTTCATTTCTTCTCTAATCGGGTCGTCACTTGCGTAGCCTTACTTGTGGTCTCCAACCATTTTGTACATTCTATTTTCCCATTATTCTTTTACAAACTAATCTTTGGAATTTCTTGCATACTTCCCGGGGGGTCACCCATCTTGAAATTGCTCCCACCGAGCACGCTTAACCTCGAATCTTTGGTGGAATTCGGTGCTTTATTACCGATATAATCGCATCCGCTTCCTCATGGAATATGACCTTTATCACATAATCTGGAGTTAGTCAAAGTTTCATAGATTCAAGGCGTTTTCGTAACACGTCCTTTCTCTTGCAATTATCGTTTTGCCCTTTTCGATTCTTAATGTTCACCTTCACTTCCTTTCTCCCGACTTACATTTCAATAATATTTCAATATCCTTACCTCATCCAACATGCCTCGTCCGCACCATAGTTTACCACTTGTACTTTGTGCTTGTTGATACCATAGGTCGCTTTCTTTTGTCGACGTCGTCCTTTAGCATAATTTGAAATAAAAGGTTAGTACAAGGGACTTCATGTCCTATGGTACTGGCTCTATCGCACGATCTTAGATATGACTTTGAAGGTCAACAATCCCTAGATGCCCCGTAGCCTCCTGTTTATAAATGTGGCGCGCTTCACACTATAAACAGGACTCTACCGGACACGACTTTGCAGACAACCCCTAGGACAAACCTGCTCTGATACCACTTTGTCACACCCCGACCTTACTAGGGTGTGATGGGCACCCGACCCTCCTCAGAGTCGAGCGAACCCTTAAACGTTCGCGTTACTAAAACTTGTCATTTCGAAAATTTTTAAGAAACATGAAACTCTTCAAACAATAATCATTATCTGAAAATGCATACTCTTTTAACATTTACAAATCATCCGCACTTCCCGACGCGCTATCCACGGACCTTTGTCGTGCAAAGTCTCTAGGATATACGCACACACACTCGACATAAGTACTCGACACGGCAACACTCCTCGAGATGGAGCTCGCCAATCCCACCGGAACGACTCCTAGCAAAGTCTTTTACTACACAGGTGTACCCGTGGCATGAAACGCAGCCCCGAACAGCATAAGGGGGTCATACGAAGAATGTTTCTTAGGCCGAATATGTAAAATTACCGTAAGGCGTATATCGAAAAGTACAACGAAAGCAAGTTTAGGTTACACGACATGAATTAAATATTTAAATAAAATAGTCCGCCGGACGGCCGCTTAAAACTAATAATAATAATAATAAAGTAATAACAATAGTAATAACAATGATAATAATACTAGTAATCCCCTTCGGGTGTGCCGGTTCACCGACATACGTCTATCCGGCCCCCCCGGACATGCCGGTCCGGAATAAAATGATGAACCCCTTCGGGCATGCCGGTCCAACATACGTCTATCCTGGCCCCTTCGGACATGCGGCCCCGACATAATAATCCTAGCCCCTTCGGGCATGTCACTCGTGGCATACGGCTACCGTGGTCGCCCCTTCGGGCATGCCACTCGTGACATAATACTAATCCTAGCCCCTTCGGGCATAATAATAATATAATAATAATAATAATAAAATCTCACAACCAAACAATAATAAGATATCGCACTCCCTTCGGAGTGGTTTTGAAAAGTTTTATAAAATATCACACTCCCGAGGAGTGGTTTTGAAAAGTTTTATAAAATATCACACTCCCTTCGGAGTGGTTTTGAAAAGTTTTATTTTGAAAAAGTTTTATAAAATATCACTTAATAGTTAGGGCAATAAAAGTTTTCCTTCAATTGTGGTACAAAAATAAGTCAAATAAACGGTAGGCGGAGATGACCGGAATAGCGGATCCATCCCGAGTCAATGGAGGTGGCGTACTCGAATTACATATACTAAGCTTAATGGAGTCATTTATGGAAGTTTCAAGGCAATTCGATTACATTTATGTAAGTTACAGACGGTTGAGCATTTTTCTGACAAGATATAAGGATTCGGTTCAATCGCATTTGAATGAATAGTGCTCAATTTCGAATCGGAATTTCGATGAGTAGAATAACCCCGAGGCTCAAATTCAAGCCTAGTACACCTAGGACATGCCAAAGGAAGGAGAGGGATAGCTTCACATACCTTTCTTGCTTCATAAGCTCGTCAAGACTCAATCCCGTTTCGTCAAAATCCTACAAATGGTCACATTTACAAATATTACTATTCATGAGGTTCAAACTTCCAACACCGGGTTTAGTATCACGCCTACCGAAATTTCGGCAAAGATCTCCCCGTAAATACACCATCCCGAGAATTATGGCTCGGCCCAAATTCAATAACAATCCGAGAATGGAACTCGGCCACATTATCACAGCAATGCCAACAACATCAATATTCAATTACAAACACATTCTAACACAAGTAACCTTCATTTCTACAAAGACAATTCCAACACATTTTCCTTTTCTCAAATTCATAATTCATATTAACATTTCATGTACTAACCACACTATTTCTCGTCAATGCAAGAAGACTACATGCAAGCCACACTAACTTTCACATCATCTTTCCAACAATCACAACTTCACTAGAATTATCATATTCTCATTTGCATCATAGAATACATATTAACAACGACTAGATTACTACATAGAACTTGGTTCATACTTCTCACACCATGCACATATATATTCGGCCACCTCCCACATTCACAACTTCAACCAAAATCATCAAACTTTCATTTCCAATATAGAGTCCATAATAACCACAACTAGAATACTACATAAAACTTAATTAATCTTGCCTACACAATACATGCATACACACGGCCACACCATGCCAACTTCCATATTTTCATGAACTTTATCCATCCCCACATACTACAATGTAAATGAACCCTTCATAACATATAAAAAAGGATTAAGACTTACCTTTCTTCCTTAACTTCTTCACTTGTCCAAGGTGTGGAATCGTCGAAACGAACGTCCTATCTTCCGAAATAATTATACCACGTTGTAGAGGACCCTTGAATTAGTATAAATACATGAAGAAAAGAATTTTTTGACCAAGATTTCCCATGGTTCATTTTTTCTTCATATGGCCGAATAGGCCTTTCCTTTTCTTTCTCTCTTCCATTTTTTTTTGTTCTTTCCTTTCTTGAACGTTCCAAATGGTAAGTTGTATATATATATAATTGGTCCTCTCATGCTATTTATTTTCAAGTCCCTCAAGAAGAAAATTTTGAACACATGGTCCTTATTCTTTTCTCAAAGCTTCTAGAATTTTTTTTGTTAAAGATGACTTTGTCATCTTTTAATAACACATTTTGGACTCTCATATGGGTCTTGGCCCATCAAGATGGACGGCCACACTTGGCCCAAGTCATACAAGCCCATTTTTTTTTTTTCGTATCTAGTCTAGTAAATCATGAAAAATAATTTCCAAATTCCGAATTTTCCCTTAGCCTTCCTCAATATTTTCATACTAATAAACAACTTGTATATATAAAAAACTTGGGAAGTAGTCTTGCCCTTCACCTACCACGACTATCTTGAAATATCCGAATGTATAAAATACGGGATATAACAGTACGGATAGCATCGAGTCCCGGGAGGGCTGAGTACGGATAACATCGAGTCCCGAGAGGGCCGAATACGGGTGATACTGAGTCTATATGGCCGGGTACGTGGCTGTACTACAACTGTAAATTATTGCATATGTAAGCATGTAGATGTAACAAGTGTATCCTTAGGAGAATAAAGGGGTAAGTACGTATGACGAATGTTTAAAAGTATTATGAGAAATGAACAGTTCTTTTATCTTATGCTATCCCTTATGCTCTTATCATGTATTATTATTGTTGATGCCTTACATACTCAGTACAATGTTCGTACTGACGTCCGTTTTCTTTAAACGCTGTGTTCATGCCACTCGGGGAGGCGACCGGATTCATAGGCGGACCTCGAGAGCACTCTGTTATTCCGGAGGTGCCATTGCTTATTGTTTTGTGTATATGTATTTTGGGCACGACGGGGTCCCGTCCCGTCCCTATGTCTAGTATTCCAGTAGAGGCTCGTAGATGCGTATGTGTGGGTAGTATGGTCTCACAATTTCCCACGTGTATATATATATGTATTATTTTGACAGCCAAAGGGCGTATGTATATAAAGGTAAATATGTTTCAAATGAAAATGGGTTTCCTACGATTATGAGCATAAGAAATACTACTGTACGCAAAATGAGTAATAGAAAGAGTGGTGCTCGGTGGTTAGCCCCGAGTACCTGTCATGGCCCTAGCCGGGTCGTGACAAAGTGTAGTAAGAAATACCGAGGGGTATGTTGCATCGGTATGGATGTTTGCTGTGGGTTTGGCCATCAGGGCCATTTTCAGAGGGACTGTCCATCAACGAGACAAGGTATCGGAGGTAATGTAGCTTAGTCCGCAAATTCAGCAGCTCATCTAAATTCTCAAGCCTAGACAGGGCATGGTGAAGCTAAGTGTGGCAATGCAGGTGGAGGTCGGAACTGCTTGTATGCACTAGCCAATCGTCAGGACACAAAGATAAGTGCAGTTGTTGTCACAGGTACATTAACAGTTTTCACTTTCGATGTTTATGCCCTTATTGACCCAGGATCCACTTTATCCTATGTAACCCTGTTTATTGCTAAGAAATTCGGGATAGAACCAGAAAAGTTGCATGAACCTTTTTCCCTTTTTTTTTCTTCCCTTTTCTTTTCTATTGCCTCGGTGTGGTTTTATTACTAGTCTACTCAATATTTTTTTCTTCAATTTTTTCTTTATTTTCTCTCTTTTGTTTTTAAATTGCCACACTATTTTCCTTAACTAGGCAGTTCACTTTTCGCCCCACTTTAGGCCTAAGCCTCATTTTACCCCTTATGTCACCTATCACCCCCAACTTAGGATTTTAGCCTCAGTTTTATCAAATTAAGCGTCAAGGAGGGACCCGGTGCGAAAAGAGGGATATTCAAAATGGGTATGTATTGGCTCATTAACGGCTTGTCAAAGAATAGGCTTAAAGGCTCAACATGGCTAATGATGGATATTTATCTACGGGTAGACTTATGCCTTGCTAAAAGGGTTCTCTATCAACAAACAAAGCCTAAGATCACTTCACAGCTCAACTTATTCTAAGAATTAGGCACGACTAACCAGGAAAGTTCTAGATTACACACATAACCAAAGAACATATATACAAAAACCTCACATCATATGGCACACGAATTGTTAACACACTAGTCTCCCCGCTAAGAGTTCAGCACACAAGGTTACGCAATACTCTAAATGTCACATAAAAAATCTTGCATGTCAATTAAACAAGTAGTTCCAAGTATACACCATAATTTTTTTCAGAGGGGAGTGTTTTTCCAAAAGAACAACAAGCATGCCTTAAGTTACTAAAGCGGCCACCACATAAGTCAAAATTACTCTATTCTATCTAAACATGACCTACACATTCCAGGTTCAACAGAAAGTAAAATCCCCTCGGGAAAAGAACCATGGCGAAGGAAAGATGAGGGGGTCCTAAACACAAATATACACTAACTACTATCAAGTACCTCCACCTCGAACTAATAAATCTGCTTTGTCCCCAATGCAGTAAAAGAAAGGCAAGAGAGTAGGAATACATGTGGTGGTCTAGGCGCGCTATTTATCTCGAGGCGCTGTAGCCTATGAGGCATCAGTTGGACCATCAATCTCCTCACGTACTGGCTCTGGTATAGAATAGGGCTGCAGCAAGGTCTTTCCGGCCAGAGCACTACTGGATGCGGCACCAGCAGTCTCGCAAAAGTAGTTCAACACTAGAGATTTTAAGGTGGCCTCCTTGATCTGTTTCTCATCTATGCTCTGACCCCTAACTCTAGTCCTCTTTCGTAACTCATCCCCAGAATCATCATCATCCCTGACTCTCTTCCTCTTCTCCCTAATATCTATGGCTGGAGTGGCAGGAGGGGATCCCTCATCATCCAATAACTGTACTACTGGAAGCAACTCCTTATCTACGTCCATCCTGGCAAGAGGTAGAATTACCACTACACTCGGATCACGAGCCTACAATGTCAGTACTACAGCTCTAAACTGCTCCAACTCAGTCCTTAATGCATCAGTCGTGGTGCTCGGACAGGATAGCTCCAGAGCTGTGGGCTGGAGCTCGAAACTATCCAAGAGAGCCTCCATGGCCCACCTCAGTGGCTCTATAGCAGCTGTAATCTTCTATTCTAAAAACTTGTCGAGCTGCCTTACTATGATTTTAGACTGCTTATCTACCATCGCTGTCTTTTTTGCGAACACTTTGAAATTCTCTAGCGAGAAAGCATATGGGTCAGCACCTCTGGCTGTACCCTATGGCATGGTACCCTGTGGCTGTGGAGCTGCACTCTATGGTTGTGAAGTTAGAATCTGGGTCGATGATGTACTTGGTGCAGCTGTATGTAGAGGCTCAGGATCTGTGGTCCGGATAGGCTCGGAGATAGGGGCAGTAGTGCGGGGTAACATAGTGTCACTGGCGGCCCCTAAATACTGATCACTCTGAGGCTCATCCAAGCCCTCAAACAGTCTTTGGGAAGCCATCCTCTAGACCTTGACCCTCTTTTAGGGCCTCATCCCTTGCTTTTCTTTAAATAATACACATATGATACCATAATCCGGTGATCGCTGTATGGTAAGATGTGGACATATGCCCTCCAAATGAGCTTGGTGATTAGGCAAGGAAATATCAAGGATGTGGAAGGTTGTGAGGCCTTTAACTGAATCTCATCCGCAGCCAACCGCCCGAAATTAATAGGGTACCTGGTAATGAGAGCAGCTACTATAATCGATCTATCAATGGTGAGTACGTTATCAGCTTGAGTCGGAAGAAGTTGCAACTGTACTACACACCACTAAAATTTACCATCAAGCGTCAACCAGTGCTTTACTATCCTCTGCGACATGTTAGTAGCCTCCTTACGCTTGCTAGGTCAGGTAATCACTGTCACCACCCAATCTCTGATAATTTGTTCCTCTCTCCTGTTAAGTTTATCAGACAACTCACATGTCCGCCCTGGTGCAGTATACTCAGTACCAAAATAAACTCGGTTAATTGCTTCTGCTTAAATATCAACTTTTAATCCTCGCACCTCAACCTCATTCAGTGGGTCAGTCTTAATCAGTTTTTATCGCGGCTTTCTAACTTTGTTGATCAAGACCCTATATGATGCATACAAATCTCGTATTAGGCCCTATATGACGCATACAACTCTCGTACTAACACTGGACAATATTCCTCAGAAGCGTTTTCCATAATACCCAACTTATAGTGCTCGATGATCTCTTTGGTACAGGGAAGGATCTCCAGACCCATAAAGCTAATGCGCCGTTCCTACGATATTGTTCAATTTGGGTTAGGTCCAACCCTATTTTTCAAGGCAACTCCCTGATCATAACGCTTCTTAGCACCCTCGATCGTAAATCTAGACCGGTCATCCTCTAGATTTTTGCTTTTGATCTCACGTGCTGTAGCCGCATCATCATTTTCATCGGCTGGCTATAAAATCTGATGAGTTGGAGACCTGGTGAGTGACTGGGAGGCCTGTGAAGCATCCCCAGTAGTGGGTGGCTGTGAGACCGATGAAGCGTCTCCAGATGCAGACTCTGAACCTTCCTTTGGATCTACGTCACCTGACTCGGATGAGGACGATCCCTCTTTTTTGGACTGGGAGTAACCGGAAGGTGAAGTTGACAGTGGTGTGTCCTGCTTGTTCCAAACAGGAACAACAACATGTTCTTCTTTTTTGGCAAGACCTCGGGTTCCTCGTTCGAGGGATCATCTCTTAATTTGGATTTTATCACGGGCTGCTTACTACCCGTCTATCTCTCTGTTTGCTTCGAACTACCCTTTCGTTTGGTTGGCAATTTGGGTGGATCCATACTGAAATCATAAACCATGTTCCAGTCACTATGCACAATATAAGATCAAACAAAAGAATTTCGGTCAGTCTTTTTTTTTATCTTCTCTGGAATTTGTCTACTGCAAACCGTCAATGTACTTTAATGAATCATCGAACATGTTTACGGACCATGGAGTAACTCGACGATATTGTACTTGTACAAGAACGGTTTGTCAAATTATTGACAGTACCGTCGACATATTTATGGCCCTGTCAGATGAATACCAGAGGGTTTGCAAAGTTTTTCTGAATTCCATACACAGAGATATCATGGACCCATTTTTAACACATGTACAAGCTTTTGGGGTTTGAGGCTTGGGGTTACTGAGACTTCACCCACTTGTTTCACACAATTACGTCCATTGGTATATTATTGGGTTTTCTTTAGCGGGCATAACAATATCAAACCGAAGTTATCAATCGAAATACCCTCCGACCCATTGGAGTTACTCAAACTTCACTCCCATTGTTTCTATTATGTTCCACACAGTCAAGTTCACACATTAGACATGTTTCACACATTCACATTTATGAACCGATAGTGGGCATAATGAATTAACACGATTGTAGATCAAAATGCTCGCCGATTCAATGGAGGTACAATATCCTCATCCCCACGAGTCCTAACTACAACAAATATATCAAATTCCCCACCCCAACCAATAATGACAATCAATTTCAAAATTAGGACGAATGCTAGTCAAATGCCAAACCCTAGGTCATGAGTTTTTACCCATGCATGTTCATCACTACACTTCAGTGCCCCCAACCAATTTGTACCAACAAAGTTCGACACCGATAAACATAATCTAGTTCCCGCAATGTCAATCTTCCAATCAATATAGGAACCCTAGGTGTGCCTTTTTCAATTTCAAGACCAAATACTCACTCACACTATGTGTATCAGTGTTCAATAACCACTAGAGGGTGTGTTACAAAGTCACATACCCGATTTCGAGAGAACACTTGGAGAATTTTGAGTGAAAAAGCAAAGGTTTTCAGTGATGATGGTGTTGGGAATTTATGATGTATTGTGATGTATGAAGGAGGTGTAATAGAGGCTTTGATTGTGGGTCATGTGGTGTGGTGGGAGTTAACGGATGAAAAAGTGGGGAAGAAGAAGAAGGAAAGGCAGTAATAAGGGATTTAAGAACCCTCTACTCGTAATAAGGTTTTTCTAATTTTATTTTTGATGAACCATTGATGTGTACGGTTCATAAATTAGAAAACTTACCTGAACATGTTGGAGGTTGGGCTTGCATAAGGACGACGACGGTTCGTCGATCTTCTCTGTCAGTGAATTTCCTGAGAATGGATAGTTGCCAACTCTCAGGACCCCTAACTCTGCAGCCCGCACCATTGAATTTTGACGGTCGGTCAAACCACACCTTGATGCCATTTTGCTAGTTTCCTAAGGTTTGCAACTCTTGTACACTCAACACACATCATACAACCCAGAAACACTACTGAAAACAACAACAAAGTAAAACAAAGAAAAATACAAAAATTTAAACTTGGGTTGCCTCCCAAGAAGCGCTTGATTTAGCATCCCGGCACGACGGCGTTACCGTTTTACTCCGGGTCAGGAGAGAGTAGCCATGCTTCAACCTGTGCCTGTCTACGATCTTATCACCCTCAATACAACTATGGTAGTGCTTCACCCTTTGGCCATTCACCTTAAATTCGAGTTCCATCTCCGAACTTCAATTCAATTGCCCCATTGGGCGAAGCACTTACCACCTCGAAAGAACCGGACCCGTTAGACTTTAACTTGCCCGGTAGCAGCTTCAGTTTGGAGTTATATAGCAAGACAGCATCACCCTTCTGAAAGTCTCACTTGAGAATTTTCTTGTCATGATAATATTTCATCCTCTCCTTATACAATGCTGCACTCTCATAGGTCTGGTACTGGAACTCATCCATTTCGTTGAGTTCAAACAACCGAAGTTTAGTTGCTTCTTCCCAATCCATATTTAACTTCTTCAAGGCCCATATGGCCTTATGCTCAAGTTTGATTGGAAAATGGCACGCCTTGCCAAAAATTAGCCTGATGGGAGAAGTCCTAATCGGAGTCTTGTACGCAGTCCGATAAGCCCATAGAGCATCATCAAGATTTCAAGACCAGTCGGTCCTATTAGCATGGACTGTATGGGCCAAAATACTCTTTATCTCTCGATTGGAGACTTCAACCTGTCCATTTGTCTGAGGATGATAAGGGGTTGCCACCCTATGTTTCACACCATACTTTTCCATCAATCCTACGAGGACTTTATTGTAAAAGTGGGAACCACCATCGTTGATTTTTGCCCTCAGAGTACCGAAATGAGTGAATATGTTTTTCTTTAAGAACCCCATGGCACTCTTGGCTTAATTGTTGGGTAAAGCCACTGCTTCTACCCATTTTACACATAATCAATAGCAACCAAGATGTACTTCATGCCACACGAGCTCACAAAAGGCCCCATAAAATCAATTCCCCAAACATCAAATACCTAAACTTCCATCACAAAATTCATAGGCATCTCATGCCTCCTACAAATACTCCTTTGTCTTCGGCATTGATCCCATGAACTTACCAATGAGTTTGCATCATGAAACAAAGTAGGCCAGTAATACCCACATTCAAGAACTTTGGCTGCGGTGTGGGTTCCACTATGATGACGCCCAATCGGGGAGTCAAGACACGCCTTCAGAATCTCCATTACCTCACACTTTAGAACACAACGCCGAATGATGTTATAAGCACATGTTCGGAACAAATATGGCTCATCCCAGTAATACTGATGAGAATCCCTCAAAAATTTCTTTTTCTGGTATGACTTGATCTCTTCAGGAATAATGCCGGTCATCAAAAAGTTGGCGATGTCTGCATACCAAAGAGCTACCTCAAATGACATTGCTAAAAACTGCTCATCCGGAAAAGTATCATCAATATCCAGTTCCTTTGAAGGTTCCCCAAGTTCTTCAAGCCGTGAGAGATGGTCAACAACCTAATTTTCGGACCCTTTTCGATCTTTCACTTCAAAGTCGAACTCTTACAATAGAAGGACCCTTGAAACCATAGATTATAGCAAGTAGCTCTTGCTCAGTCACTGTATAGTTCATTTGTGCCGCATTCAACATTTTACTGGCATAGTAGATTGGGTGATTGATTTTATTGTGCCTCTGTCCAATAGCAAAACTACTCGCATCACACATCAACTCGAACAGTAGAGACTAATCAGGCAAAACATTAATAGGAGCAGAAGTCAAACGCTTCTTCAATTCATCAAATGCCTTTCAGCACTTTTCATCAAACTCAAACTTAGTCTCTTTCTCAAAAAGATTGCACATTGGATTCGCAATTTTGGAGAAATATTTAATGAAGCGCCTATAGAACCCAGCATGTCCCAAGAAACTCCGGACACCTTTAACTGAGATGGGTGGAGGAAGATTTGCAATCACATCAATTTTAGCCTGATTGACCTCAATCCCCTTTTCAGTGATTTTATGCCCGAGAACGATCTCTTCCTTCACTATAAAGTGACACTTCTCCCAGTTAAGGATATGACTGGTCTTCTCATATCTCTTTAGCACTTGACCCAGATGTTCAAGACATTCATCCAATGAATCGCCAACCACAGAAAAATCATCCATGAAGACCTCCAAGAATTCCTCAACCATATCTAAAAAGATTGACATCATGCACCTCTGAAATGTAGCCGGTGCATTACACAGACAGAAGGGCATCTTGTTGAAAGCGAATGTCCCATAAGGACAAGTGAAAGTTGTTTTCTCCGGATCTGCAAGAGCAATATTAATATGATTATAGCCCAAATACCCATCTAGGAAGAAATAGTAAGACCTTCCCGCTAGCCGATCAAGCATCTGATCAATAAAAGGCATGGGGAAATGGTCCTTGCAAGTGGCTAAATTCAACTTTCTATAATCCATGCAAACATGCCACCCAATAATAGTACTAGTCAGAATCAACTCGTTTTTATCATTAGGCACCACTATGATACCTCTCTTCTTTGGAATGCATTGTACCAGGCTTACCTACTTGCTGTCTGCAATAGGATTTATAACTCCAGCATCTAACCACTTAATTATCTCTTTCGTCACCACCTCTTGCATAGGTGGATTCAATATCCGCTGGTGCTCAACACTTGGTGTACTATCTTCCTCAAGCTGAATCTTGTGCTCACATATGCTCGAGGGAATCTCCCGAATGTCTGCAATAGTCCAGCCTATAGCATGCCTGTACTCTCTCAGTATCTCCAGTAATTTATTTGTCTGCTCTTCATTTAGCAATGCGGACACAATAACTGGTAAAGTCTTGTCCGGGCCAAAAAACTCATACTTCAGATGTGCAGGCAGCTGCTTAAGCTCAAGCTTAGGTGGCTCAACAATCGATGGTTTTAATGGAGGATTCATTTTATTTTTAAGATCAAGATCTAGCTTCTTTTGGTGGTTAGAATAAGAACTCAACCACACAAGCGAATTCACAGTCTCCACATATCCTTCCATATCATCAGCATCAAAATTTACTAGAATAGCAGCAAGAGCCTCTCCCAAACATTCTTCTTCTATTTTGAATTCCACAGCTTCATCAACAATATCAAAAGAATCAATCATCGAAATACTCTCATAAGCACT
Organism: Lycium ferocissimum; assembly: GCF_029784015.1. Lineage (NCBI taxonomy): Eukaryota > Viridiplantae > Streptophyta > Magnoliopsida > Solanales > Solanaceae > Lycium > Lycium ferocissimum. Next base: position 7,707,668 of record NC_081351.1, read on the forward strand.
CGATAGCTTCATCCCTTTACTTGCCTGAAAAGTCACCTCCTCATCATAGACTCGGAATTTTATTTCATTCTTTTCCGAATCCATAAGAACCCTTCCTGTAGCAAGGAAAGCTCTTCCCAAAATAATGGGAATGTCCCGATCAACAGCATAGTCAAGAATCACAAAATTTATGGGCAACAAAAAATCACCAATCCGCACAAGAACATTATCTACCACCCCAACAGACCTCTTAATAGATTTGTCAGCTATCTGTAATCGCATAGTCATCGGTCTAGGCATCCCCAATTTCGATTGCTTGTAAATAGAAAGTGGCATTAAATTTATGCTAGCCCCATTATCACAAAGAGCATGAGCAAAATCATGATGCCCAATAGAACAGGGAATGGTGAATGCCCCTGAATCTCCCTTCTTCTGGACTGTTGTTGTCGATATTATAGAACTCACTTGGTGAGTCAAACTCGTAGTTTCATATTGCACAGACCTCTTATTAGTCAGCAGGTCTTTCAAGTACTTTGCAAATTTGGGTATCTCCTTAACAGCATCCAAGAATGGAAAGTTCATTGACAACTGCTTCAACTGATCATAAAATTTCTGACCCTTGGCATCTTACGTCTTCTTCACCAACCTTTGAGGGAAGAGAGGTTTAGATTTAAAAAGCTGGGTCAAACGGCGAATAGCCCCTTTTACAGTGTGTTTGCCTGTGTCACTACTCACGCTAGTCATCTTTGAACTCTATGGATTATCAATAACTTTTTCAACAATAGGAACCTCTGTCTGGACCTCATCAACAATTGTTGGCACATCAGATTGTGCCTCTTTTTCTTCAGCAATTGGCTCGAGATTTATCACCTTCTTTTCAGCATTTTAGAGTACTTTACTACTTCGAGTACTAATATCATAAACATGGTCTACACCACCTCCCCCATTCTTTGGATTCAGAATATAGTCATTAGGAATGAAGGGTGTTGTTCTCTGGAAATATCACGCATCTGCGACTCGAGCTTCTAAATGGAAGTCGCGTGAGATCCCACTATTTCTATCAGCCCTTACAATGTTCTATCTACTTTGTCTTGGTTGGCTAGTACCTTTTCAAGCATGCTCTCTAACCTAGAGCTCCCTTGTTCAGTCGATTGCCCCTTTGGTGGAATATAGGGATTGGAACTCCTATTTCCAAAGTTATTGTTATTGTTGTAGTTTCGCTAGTTTGAGCCACCATAGTTATTGTTGTAATTTCCTTGTCCCTTTTGAGGTCTCTGTTGATTCTGGTTCTGATTCTGATAGCCTCCCTGGTAGTTCTGCCTTTAGTAACCCCCTTGAGAGTTATTAATAAAGTTAACATCTTCAAACTGCATTGGAGGCCCTTCTTGATATGGATCCTCTTAGACTTGGTGCATCCCCTTCGGCAGACTTAAAATTCTTCAACAACATGAACCTTCTTTGCTTCTTTTTCATCAAGTCTCTTGGTTAGCAAAGAAAGATCAATTGCTATCTGAGCAAGCATCTGCTGAGTTTCTTGGTTCCCCTTCACTATGTTATGGATCATTGGAGCTCCATAGGCTACACTATCAGTACCACCCGAGTGCCATGCTTGATTGTGAGTAGTAAGCTTATCAAGCAAGTTAGCGATTCAAGCATATGTCTTGTCCATAAAAACACCCGCCAGCTGCATTATTAGCCACGACTTGTGTCATAGGATCTAACCTTCTGTAGAACTTCTTCATCAATATATTATCCAGAAAATCATGGTTTTGAGACCTCTGCAAATATTCTTTAAACCTCTACCATGCTTCGAATAGTTGTTCCCCCGGTAGTTTCTTGAAGTCATGAATCTTGTCACGAATTTTCGCTCTCTTGCTCGGAGGGAACCACTTTTTGAGAAACACAGCATCCAGCTTTGCCCATGTATGAATAGTGTTATTGGGTAGCTTTTCAAACCAAACTGTAGCTTCACCGATTAAAGAGTATTTGAAAACTCTTAGCCGAATAGCATCATCGACACAGCATTCTGCATATGTTGGGCTCACACGCCCATAAAATTCTTCAAATGTTGGTGAGGGTCATCATTAGTGGAGTTTCGAAATTGGCCCTTAAGCTTGAACAATTGGTAAAGGGTGAATTCAATCTTGCAGTTTGCCACAGTAAATCGAGGTGTAATAATAGTAGAAGCATATTCCATCTCATCTAAAATATCAGCAAATGGGTTCTCAACCTCGACTGGTGGTTGATCTTGATTAACCTCTTGCACCCTGTTGTTACCAACAACTCCACGTTTGTTATTGTTGTTCTGGATGATCACCTGGTTCACAGTATACGACAAATAAGGTATGATGGAATAGAACAAGAGTTTAAGAAAAGCACAAACTATTTAGTAATTTCAAAACCGTATTCCCCAATAACGGCACCAAACTTTGATACTCTCAAATTACACCTATTGAATGGCGTAAAGTGGACGATATCAAATATAGTAACACAACAAGGTTGGGGTCGAATTTCACAGAGAATAGAGTGTGAAAAAATTACTAAATTAGTTGTATACTCTCTTGCTATCTTAATTTCGTATTCTATTGAGTTGTAAAAGATTGTTGTTTATTACTAAAAGCTATATTGATTATAGTAAATTCAGATGGTTAAAAGATCCAAAATTGTGTCACCACTTAGGTTATCTGTTATGCCCTAGGTATAAATGTAATATATTCCTTATTGATTGACTACTATATGCACTTAATCTCTATGTGACCTAATAAAATTTCCCAAAAGCTACTAGCTTTTTATCTTCATGATTTTCCCAAATATAGAAGACTATTATTAAGAGCGATTAAATATGCTAGACTAAACTCGTTCTTATCCTTAAGTGAGTTTATTAAGTGAGGGTTAACGCCTCGAGTCCCTAATGATTACTTCTACCAAACCCTGCTAACTTTCCCAAGAATAGCATACTTTATGGCTTAGATCAACATTTGCAACTATTAATCCACATGAACGAACAAGAAGTAATTATCTACTAGCAATCTAAAATTTGTATATTAATGTTTAAAACCTAATACATAACAACCACCATGGGTTCCCAATCTCAGATATGGAGTTTAGTTACTCATGATATTGATAATCACACAAAATGTTGTAATTGTTATTGTCATTGAAACTCACAATGAGAATTGAGGATGAACGATAATAGAATTGTCTTGAAACCCTTGCAAAGTACTAAGGACTCAAAGTGCTCAATACAAGTCTTACACTCAAGATGTTCTAAAATAAAACCCCATCAGGTATTCATACAAGTCCGAAAACTCGATTAATAAAGACAACACAACCCCTGCGGTGCGCAATTCGATGGATCGTCAATGTAACTCGACGGATCGTTGTTATGTCGACGGTTCTTTTGATGACTCTGACAAAGAATCCAGCTTCAATTCTTGCTAAAGAAGATGCAACTCGATGGTGCCGTTGATGTTGACTGTCCATCCTTTTAACTGTGCTATTGATTCACCCAAAATACACTTTTCCGATCTTCTATTATTTCTCACAAGAACGACCCAATTGATGAACTGTTGACATGTTGACGGTCCGTACAATTACCCAGACAGTGCCTGTGTCTTCAAATTTCTCATTTTTTGCTTGCTTTTGCGTCCCAACTACTAAATACATATAAATACACTAAACACATCAAACTGACACAAACTTACTCGAAAAAAAGTAGAACTTATAGTTAAAAAGCATCAACTATGTCATAATTCCACGGCACATCAACCAGTCAAAGAATGGATGGGAAATTCAGTAGTACCCAGGGGTAGGTTTATTTACTATCTCAAAGCGTAAAGATAGTTGTCAAGGGATATATTTATCACTTAGTCCGAGTCAGGGATATAGTTATCCAGACCCCAACTCTCCAGTCCATACTAGTCATTAATGAGTTTTCAGAAGTCTTCCCAGAACATCTCCCGCAGTTCCTCCCGACAGGGAGATATACTTTGGAATTGATCTACTTCCCAGAACTAAGATCTACTTCCCAGAACTGAGCCGATATCTATTCCACCATACAGAATGGCTCCAGTAGAGTTGAAAGAGATAGTTAAAAGCCAGTTGAAATACCTTCTTAAAAAAGGATTTATTAGGACAAGTGTCTCACTTTGGGGCGCGCCAGTCTTATTTGTCTAAAAGAAAGATGAGATCCTTACGCATGTGCATTGATTATCATCGGTTGAACAAAGTCTCCACTAAAATTAGATATCCTCTCCCTAGAATAGCTGATTTATTTGACCAACTTCAGGGTGCCCAATGTTATTCCAAGATTGACCTTAGATCGTAGATACCATCAGTTAAAGGTTAAGGAAGTTGATATTCCAAAGATCACTTTTAGAACCTGTTATGGTTATTTCGAATTTCTTGTCATGTTATTTGGGTTGACAAATACACCAGCCACTTGCGTGCACCATATGAACAGAGTCTTCAAGCCTTATCTTGATTTATTCGTCTTTGTGTTTATTGATGATAGTTTTGAGTATTTCTGTAGTGATGCTAATCATGTAGAACATCTCAGAATAGTGTTATGAACACTTCAGGATCGTGAGCTTTATGCAAAAATTTTTGCAAAATTTTTTAAAGTGTGAATTCTTGCTGAAGTCAGTGGCGTTTCTCTGCTACGAGATTTCAGGGGAAGGTGTGAAAGTTGATTCTCAAAAAATTGATGCCGTAAAGAATTGGCCAAGACCCACCTTAGTACCAGATACAAGAAGTTTCTTAGGTCTGGCAGGCTACTATAGGCATTTCATGAGGGATTTTCCTCTATCTCAGCTCCATTGACTAAGTTGACTTAGAAAAAGGTAAAATTTCAACGGTCAGATGAATGTGAGCAAAGTTTTGAAGAGTTAAAGAAGAGGTTGACTTCTGCTCTGGTTGTAACGCTACCAGCGGGAACCGAAGGGTTTGTGGTATAATGTGATGCTTCGGAAATTGGTCTCGGATGTGTACTAATGTAGCATGGTATGGTTATAGCTTATACATCCAGACAACTTAAGGCTCATGAAAATAATTATCTGACTCATGATTTGGAATTGGCAGTTGTGGTTTATGCACTCAAGATATGGCGTCATTATTTGTATGGAGTGCATGTTGATATTTTCACAGATCACAGGAGTCTTCAATATATTTTAAAGCAAAAGGAGTTGAATCTTAGACAAAGAAGATGGATTGAATTGCTTAAGGATTTTGGATTATGATGTAGATATCCTCTATCATCTAGGGAGGGCGAATGTAGTAGTCGATGCCCTTAGTTGGCGATCCGTAGAAAGTTTAGCTCAAGTTGAGGAAGTCAAATGGATTACAATAATGTAAGTTCACCACTTGGCAAACCTAGGAGTTTGGCTCTTGGACTCTGAAAATGGTAGAGTTGTTGTTCAAGGCAGGGCTTATTCCCCCTTAGTGGCTGAAGTGAAGGAGAAATAGTTTAATGATCCCTACTTGTCACAATTGAAAGACGAGATTCACAAACATAAGACAATAGGCTTGAACAAAGGGGAGATGATGGTACTTTGAGGTATCGAGGCAGATTATGTGTTCTAGATGTGGATGGGACTAGAGAGCGAATTATGTCAGAAGCCCACAATTCCAGGTAATCCAACCAACAAAAAAAAAGAAAAAAATTTCTGTCAACAATGGCCATGCCTGAAAATTTAACGAGAGAACAATGTCTCTATTTAGCAAAACTAGCCGAACAAGCCGAACGTTACGAAGAAATGGTTAAATTCATGGAAAAACTCGTTATCGGGTCGGGTCAATCCGAGCTAACCGTTCAAGAACGAAATCTCTTATCCGTTGCGTATAAGAACGTAATCGGTCGCTCCGAGCCTTGGAGGATAGTTTCGTCAATTGAACAAAAAGAAGAAGGTAGGAAGAACGATGAACATGTGGTATTAGTGAAGGATTATAGATCTAAAGTTGAATCTGAACTAAGTGATGTTTGTGCTGGGATTTTGAAGATTTTGGATCAGCACTTGATACCTTCGGCTAATTGTCGGTGAATCGAAAGTGTTTTATTTGAAGATGAAAGGAGATTATTATCGTTATTTAGCTGAGTTTAAAGTTGGTAATGAACGTAAGGATGCTGCTGAGGATACTATGCTTGCTTACAAAGCTGCTCAGGACATTGCTCTTACGGAGCTTGCCCCAACACATCCGATACGACTTGGGCTAGCTCTCAATTTCTCAGTGTTCTACTATGAGATTCTGAATGCATCAGAAAAAGCATGCAACATGGCTAAACAGGCATTTAAGGAAGCTATCGCTGAACTGGACACTTTGGGTAAGGAATCCTACAAGGATAGCACCCTTATCATGCAATTACTAAGGGACAATCTCACTCTCTGGACTTCTGATATGCAGGAGCAGATGGACGAGGCTTGATATGAAACTGTTCCTCCAGGAGGTGGGCTCAAATGTCACTCACAGTCCGTAATCTACATATGTGACCGATAGCTTTTGTATTTGATATATCCTGCCTACTTTGATAATTTTCTTGTTCAACTTTTTGTTTGATACTTTTGATGATTTTAATTTTATTTCTCTAAAAAAAAAAAAAAAAAAGGTAATCCATCCACCGTGTTCCATGAAGATGTATCATGACCTTAAGGAGATTTATTGGTGGATGATATGAAAAAATAATGTAGAATATTTTGTGGCTAAGTGCCCGAATTGTCTGCAAATGAAAGCCGAGCCCCAGAAGCCTGTTGGGTTGGCTCAGAATATTGATATTCCTGTTTGAAAATATGTAATGACTCATTTGCTTGTTATGTGTGTTATGACCATTTTACCCTGTTGACCCGATTTTCGAGGTTATCGGGCGATTCTAGCGGGAACTAAAAGAATTAGAACCTTTAAGTGAAAGGGTTTGATCAGTAGTTTATTTTGGGTAAACAGACCTTTTTTTTGGAATTCTGTCGATTCCGTGGGGTTTGGAGGATTATTTATGACTTAGTGGGGTGGTTAGTTCATTTCCCGAGGCTTTCGAGTGCATTTAGGGTACTCGATTGGAAACTTGGTTGTAGCCGTTTGGGGGTTGACCGAGTCAACATGACCTCCGTTAGAATTCCAAGGTCATAGATGGATTCGTAGCCTATTTTTACTTGCGTCTGCATGTTTTGTTTGTATCCGAGAGGTCCCGGATAGTTGTCGGGGTTTTGGGTTGAGACTTGGTAAAACCAAAAGATTTTTGGTTCTGGTGTCTCGCTTAGGCAGAGGCTGTTCGCCCCTGTGGATCCGCCCTAATGGCCTTTGGTCTGAAAGAGCGGAAGGATGACGTAATTAATGAATTTCATCCATCCGCTGAGGCGGAATCGCGGAAGCGGGAATGGTCAGCCCCAACATGAATAGCTGATCCAAAATCCCTATTTTTATTCCTAATTTCGAATTATTAGTTCTATTTACTAAAAAAACTAAGTCTAAAGAGCATTGGGGTGATTTTAAGAAAGCTTTTGGGGAATCATCTTGAGGTAAGTTCTTAACCCTTAATCTTGCATTTACCTTTCCTTTACTACTATCCATGGTGGTAAATTGTTATTGAGGGTGATGTGTTATGGAACCTAGGTCATTAATCATTAAGCCCTCTGAGCTAATTAGTTATTATTGTTCTAAACATTGATTCTATCATCTATAATTATGGATTAATAGATTCAAGGGTTGAATCTCTTAGCATCTAGAATCAATTAATTAATTTAATGTTCTTACTAATTTGGGGGTTTTAGCTGAATCAGTGAAATTAAAGGACCAATTGTGGTTGGAACTCCATGAATTAAGGATAATGACTAATGAGACTATGGGTAGTGTAATTTCACCCTTAATATCCGATTTTACCCTCGTGTGTCAATAAGGGTATATTGAAGTAATTCTCTACCCGTTTCTCTTTCCAATTAGTTGGTTTGTGTGGTTCGCCCACCAGAGAGGTTAGTGTAGGTTCCATCACGATGGTATTTTTATCCTGATAAGTTGGTATCAGAGCCCTAGGTTCACCCATTTAACGGTACAAGAATATGTCTAGTGGAGTGTTACGGATTGGTACGGAGACGTTTGTACTTATCTTCTAGAGGCTATGGTACACCAGTAAAAACTCCAAGTCCTTCTTTCCTTTGTGCTACTTGACTCAAATTGGTATATGACTTCTCCTTCTATTTTCTCACATATGGTGAGGACTCGTGCTAAACTTAGTTGATGACGAGGGTCTGCCGTAAAGGCAAGCGTGCCCGTTCGGTTTTGGCCGTGCTAGAACTTTTCGAGCCATCAACGGATCATCATAATGAAGAGGCAGGGTTAGGACTAGCACCAGCTCAGCCTGATATTATAGCTACTCCAGTGTTTTTCGGTGCTTTGGTTCGTGTGCTGAACCTGCTTGAGGGATTGACTCAGGCAACTATGTTACTGGCAACACCAGATGGTTAAGGGATGAGATTAGCTGAGGAGATTCCTGAGAGGTTCTGTGCTCTAGGGACACAACTCGCTGCGGCTGTGGCTCCACTTATGGATGCTATTCCAAGGCCAGATATTTTCCTTAGACCAGTGGCAGGCCCAGTGATGACCGGTGAGGAGAATGATCTATTTTAGAGGTTCATTAAGTTGCAGTCACCCGTCTTCTATGGCACTCTGTAGGAGGATGCATATGAGTTTATCATTGATTTTCATGAGAGGCTTCACAAGATGGGGCGGTAGGTTGAGTTTGTGACCTTTTCAGTTATTGGGTATTGCCAAGTTATGGTGGAGAGCATATGTGGAATGTAGACTAGCTGGGTTGCCTCCATTAACATGGACTCAGTTTTATCGCGTATCTTTTTGGAGAAGTGCGTTCCGCGTAGTTTGAGAGATAGGAGGCGTGATGAGTTTAGTCACATTAAGCAGAGGGGTTCTTCAGTAGCCGAGCATAAGGCCCTTTTTCATTCCTTGTCTTGATATGCTTTACGTTTGTTGCCTACAGAGGAGGAGAGAGTTAGGAGATTCGTCAAAGGGTTGAGCATTCCTTTGAAGTTTTCAGCTCTTTAGTTAGTATATGATGTTGTGATCCGTTTGGTCGTTATACGTGTGTTGACCATTTTACCCCCGTTGACTCGATTTCTGAGGTTATCAGGCGATTCTAGCGAGAAATTGAAAAAATTAGAACCTTTAAGTGAAAGGGTTTGACCAATAGTTGACTTTTGGGTAAATGGACCTTTCTTAAAATTCTGTCAATTTCGTGAGGTCCGGAGGGTTGTTTATGACTTGGTGGGGTAGCTGGTTTATTTTTCGAGGCTTTCGGTGCTTTTTGGGTACTTGGTTGGAAACTTGGTCCTAGCCGTTTGGGGGTTGACTGAGTCAACACGAACTCCTTTGAGAATTTCGAGGTTAAGGATGGATTCATAGCATGTTTTTACATGCGTCTGTATGTTTTGTTTGTATCTGGGATGTCTCGAATGGTTGTCAGGGTTTTGGGTTGAGAATTGGTGAAATCAGAAGATTTTTGGTTTATTTGTCTCGCCCCGGCAGAGGTTGTTCCTCCTTATGGATTCGCCTCGGCAGAGGCGTGTCACACCTACGGATCCACCCCAACGGCCTTTGGTCCGTAGGAGCGGAAGGATGATGTAATTAATGAATTCCGCCCTTCCACTGAGGCGAGATCACGGGAGCGGGAATGGTCCACCCTAGCGTGAATCGCTGAACCAGAATCCCTATTTTTATTCCTAATTTTGAATCATTAGTTCCATTTACCAAAAAACGTAAGGCTAAAGACCATTGGGGGCGATTTTACGAGTGCTTTTGTTTGAATCATCTTGGAGTAAGTTCTTGACCCTTAATCTTGCATTTACCTTTCATTTACTAGTATCCATGGTGGTAAATGGTTATTGAGGGTGATGGGTCATGTAACCTAGGTCATTAATCATTAAACCCTCTAATCTCACTGGTTATTGTTGTTCTAAATACTGATTCTATTATATATAATTGTGGATTAATAGACTCTAGGATTGATTCTCTCTTGGCTTCTAGAATCAATTCATGAACCCTATCACTCCTCATTCATTACTCTCTGTTCTAGAGCTATTTTGAGAGCAAAATAGAGATTCTGAGGCAACTCTTCATTGTGGTAAGTTCATCTAACCCTATTCTACATTTATGATTTATAATCCACCTTAGAAACTCCTTAATTGATGCTAGAGTCTTCCAATAACATAAGGATTAAAGAGGGTTTTTGGGGTTTCTTTCTTGAATGAACTTTTGATTATCAACCTTGATTTGTTGATGGAATAAGCTTATATTAGTATGGAATTGATGGGTAATAGCTATATAAACATGAATCCTTCATTATTAGTAACCAATTCATGAATTTAAGAGTTAGGGTTCATACCCAAAATTAGAGGTTTCTCATTAAATACGATTTTCGCTTAATATTGAGTTGTCTTAGAAATTGATTGGTGGGTTTTGATCGCTTAGAATTGAATTGCATGTTTCACCAATTTCTCGTTTGACCCGGGGTCCATTTCCAAATTCCAAATTAAAGGCCTTAG
>NC_081351.1:7718284-7723732 GCF_029784015.1 Lycium ferocissimum
AATCAGGGATTAAAAAAGGTTCGGGCCCCCCGGGGTCCCCGGGGGGGTTGCGGGAGAACCCCATGGGTAAAGACGGGGTTTATCCTCTTTGGGCAAAGACCCGGGGAGAGGGTATTTAGCCCGGGAGACACCTTGGGTTGTGCTACCGAGATGTCGATATTTTCGTCCGAAGTACATATGTACACAACATTTACATGGCATTGCATTGCATCCATACATTATTGCATTGGATTGCATTGTGGCTTACATTGAGTTGATTTGGTGTTGTACTTGTGATGTTGGATTCAAATTTGATATATTGAGGCTTGGCACCTTTGGGGTTAGATGCTCTACTTAGGTGATGACGGGTACTTGGCTTCGATTATGTTTGACTTATACTTGTTAGTTTATCCGCCATCTTGCTTCATTGTTCCAATCAAGTTAGCTATGCTTAGTCGGCCGATGACACCTACCGGTACCGTTGTTTTGTACCGACTCGCACTTGTTGCATTCCTTTATGAATGTGAGAGTATCGTGTTAGGTCCGTCCATATCCCTGGTGGATAATCGTCGTAATCAGCATTGTTGCGAGTTTTCAGGGTGAGCACGAGACGTTCGCTGCCTTGAAGACTCTTCCTATTTTATGTCTTACTATCGCTATTCTGAGACATAGACAGATTTATGTAATATTATTCCAGACTTGTATATTTTTCTTTAGATGCTTTTGTATGGCTTAGAACAGACTCTGGGGCTAATTGTCCTTATTCTGCACTATTCTATTATATATCATCGTGAGACTTACGTAATTATTCTTTTCCGCTTGATTGATTTGTTTATTTATTACTTACTTATCATTGGGTTGAGGGTTCACTTACCGAGGTGGGAAAAGTAAGTGCCCGCACGGCTTAGCCGAAATGGGTCTTGAAATCCATGTACCACTCGCTTCGAAATATGACCTTGGATCACGAGCACACTCTTCCGATCCCAAAGAAAGACCTCGAGCATCAAACACTCCATCATTCTCGGCAAGAAACCTCAGGCAACGAACACTCATCTCTCTTTTACGCTCTCCGGCAAAAACCTCAGAGGCTACACTCTCTTACATATCATCATTGTGGCGGGTCTATATTTTTTTCCAATTCGTATTTGTACTTGCCTCATTTAAAAAAGAAAGTGTCTCGGGGAAGTACGGTTGTCAATCGTACTGAGAAAAAGGAAAAATATACCTCTACGTAATGGTGCTCTAAATGGACTTTGTTTTAGAGTCGCCACCTAATTTTTAGGAAATTAGGAAAATTAGTTTGAAAAGGGTTCATTCAAAACGGTTAAATTTTAAAAGAATCCTAATCCCAATAAAAGTATGATAAGGAGGTTGGTGATCTCTAGGGGGAAGGTGTTAGAAACATAAGATAAAGATCCATAAAATACGATTAATCTACCGGTTCGAATGGTATTCCTTTGTAGATATAATTGTTTATAGTAAAAAAATTCTTTTGGCTTATATTTCCACAACAAAGAATTTGCTCATTCATGCAAGATATATCACGTTTCAAGAAATGAAAATGGCAGAATTTTGCCCAAAGTTGGGCGTTTGGGTTTCAGACTAGAACACTTAGGTTAATACCCAAAGCCTCTTAACCTGCTAGGACCCTACGTAAGTCCACCCAAAAGTAGTTTAAAAAAATATTTGTTTAAGTAGAGAAAGTAGTTTTTAGGAAATTAGCTTTAGGCATACTATTATAGTCCATATATTAATCGTATTCTATATATATAGTCCATTTATATATATATATATATATATATATATATATATATATATATATATATTGTCAAGGTTTTAGTCAAGTTTTATTTTTTGTCTAAGTCTAAGTAGTCACAATTAGTCCCACAAACTCTGAACATCGGTCTGAATCAGTCCATATGTCACAAGTCTACTGGTTTCATAACTGTTCAATTTAATCCTTAATTTCATAAAAAATCGGCAGTTTTAATCCTTTTGTTCCAATCCGCCCCAATTTCAAATTGATGTCTCGAAACTATTCTTAATTTTTGTAACAAATTCATTTTTTGTGGCGACTTTAAAATTCGTGGTAATCCTATAAGGGTTGCAATTGATAAACAAATAAATAAGTACAGAATTTAAATACGCAAATAAGGAGATAAGGACATTGGGCTATCACGACCCATTTTAGCCTAGGTCATCTTGGTACCTACCTTTCCCACCTCGGTAGGCGAACTCTTACTCAACATTCACAGTCAATAAAATAATAGTGGAAGAAATAAAATGACGTAAGTCTCACAATATGATATAATATAGATAAGTGCGTGTAAATGAATCCACCTCGGTATCCGTTTGGTCATACGAAAGCATCTAACCGAATACTAAGGTGCGAATAATAATACATAAATGTCTCAAATCATGTCTTGAGTGAAAAGTAAGACATAAAGCACAAGAAGAGCCTTCGAGGTCGGCGGACACCATGCTCACCCCGAAAAACCTGTAGAAAGCCGAGGAGTCGATCGGCCACCGGGCCGGAGAAGTAGATTCGGCCTGATACTTTGCATTCATAAAAGAACGCAAGTGCAAAGCGAAGACAAACACCGATTGTAGGCATCATAGGCCGACTAAGCATAGTTAACATAATTCAGAAAATAACACGGATAAATAAGTACAACAATCACGCATGAAATAATATAATCGTAACCGAGTATCCATCAACACCTATGTAAGTATCTAAGCCCAATATAATAAGTCTGAGTATACCTAGTCACTAAACAATCATCACAATAATCATCATCACCGAGCCTATCAACAACACAATCGTCACAATACAGTCATCAAGACATCTCACTCACATCATAATGCAATGCACTGCAATAATGGTATGAATGTGATGCCATGCCATGCTATGCAAATGAGGTGTACACATGCACTCTAGACAGAAATATAGACATCTCGGTAGCACAACCCAGTGTGACTCGCGAAGTCTAAGTGCCACCCATCCCGGATCTTTGCCAAACAGGAAGACGGGACTCTGGCATATTGCTCACAGGGGGAGTCTCACCGGCACCACTCTGGGGGATCTGTGGAGCCGATGCACTATAATCGATTCCGAAATAACATCGGAATCATGCATGCAACAATGATGCCCGAATATAACCATCGGACATCGGCCTTCTCACAATCACTCAAAAGAGTTGTCAAATTTCAGTTTCATAAATCCACGATTCCGGAATTGAACCTCGGATATAAACTCCTCGCAATCACTCAAGTAAAAGAGTTTATCAAGTATCAACATATAAACAACGATTCGGAACGGATCTCCGTACATCGGCCTTTTCACAATTACTCAAGTAAAAGAGTTTATCAAATATCGGTTCAATCAACGATACAAGATCATCACCGGATATCGGCCATGCATGATAATTATGAGAGAATGCGTGCAATGCATATGTCAATCATCAACAAGCAAGCTCAATATCACAAGTACCTCAACGAGGTACGCCAACAATGTATCACATCACAATACCAACAGTGGGTATGCCAACATATATCAATAACTCAAGTACCAACAGTGGGTACGCCAATATATATATATATATATATATATATATATATATATATATATATATATATATATATATATATATATAACTCAAGCACCAACAGGGGGTACGCCAATAATGTATCAAGTATAAATACCAACAACGGGTATGTCAATCCTATCCAAATCAGGACAACAAGAGACATTCGGTATCTGCCAACTACACGTGGTACAATCAAACACATATAACGGGGTGGCTAGTCCCAACACACATCAGGGCCCAACCTAAGGCAATATCCATCCTAACTTCACACCCCGAAGGTTCACACGTTGTCTCCGACATCATAATCTAAATATGTGATTCACTATACTAAGTCTCACCAAAGGTAAATCATAACCTACTTGGACTGTCGAACTGCAACACCAACAAGTCACTCTATCGCCTCGTCTTCCTTTCTCTCGAAGCTCGTAACCAAAGTAGCCTAAGCATAATCGAATTCTAAATTAGAAATCATGAATAATGATACTAATATTGCTATGATATCAATTAGGTCCATTTTAACCCTAAAAATGGGGAAAACGGGCCCACAAGGGCCAAACGGGAAATTAACGGGTAAAATACTAAATTGAATCCTAGGTAATCATAACCCAATCATTAATTATTGATTTAGCTCAAGAATTATCCTCAAATCTGATTTCTAGTAAAAACCCCCAAATTGGGTATGAACCCTAATTCTCCAAATCCGAAATTCAACGTTAAAAGTGAAAGATATATGATTACTAAGTTTAGATTCATCAAGTGTTATCATCAATATCATTAATTTATCATATAGGACCCTAAGGGAAAACCTCCCAAAACCCTTCTTCAAATTCCAACTCTAAGGGTTTCTAAAAGGGAAGGGGGAATTCTAAGATGGTTGTGATTAAGGATGAGTAAAGGATTGGACAAAGTTTACATCCAAGAGTTTCTTCAAATTATCTCCAAGAACAGTTTCTCTAAGCTCCAATACCGAGATATGAAATAATGATAGTCTAAGACTTATTTAAGACACGTTTAATGAAATGTCACTGCCATGGCAGTTGGAATGCTGCTACGGCGGCTGGGCTACCGCCGCAGCGATATGGCCTATATTACCCATCATCGCCCCGGCGGTCATCACACCGCCACAGCGGTGCCGCCATTGCGGGTACCAGACACCGGATTTCCTGAATTTCTCTAAGTCTTCAATCTGATTTTTGGGTTATTCCCGAGGCCACCTGCTCACAATTTGACCACCTAAACCCATACAAAAATAAGCTACGAATGCACTCGTGGTCTCAAAATTTCCAACGGAGGTCTCGTTGACTGACTCAACCACCGGTGCCTACTTTTTATTTCCCATCCAAAGTCCCGAGCACCAAAATGAATTGGGAACCGAACCAATCATACCCACAGGTTCTAAACAACCATCCGGACCTCTCGGAGTTGACGAAACTCCGAAGAAAGTCCGTTTACCCAAAAGTCATCCTCTGGGTCAAAAGTGAGTCAATCAATGCTCGGAAGTGGTGAAAGTTCCAAAAGAGCTATAATGACCAAACGGGTCGTTACATGGGCCGACCAAGCCCAAATAGAAGCAAGTATGCAACGGGGTTATCCTTAGGGCCCAAAAATTACGTATGCTCCATACTATGCTCTAAGAGAGGTTGACCCGATCTAGATACGTTAATAGGCCTCATTGTGGCCCACCAACGGGTTTGGGTGGACAAAATACAAATGGGTATACATAGTATTAGTACACGTTCGTAAATTAAATTGTATAAAGTTAAGATCACAATAATTATTACAAAGCCAAAAAGAATCGTAACCCATTAGGCCTGGCCCATTAATAATAATCAAACAACATCCAACAGCCCAAATGGCCCAGATATAAAATAAGCCCAAAAAT